>NC_056745.1:992361749-992431749 GCF_019279795.1 Protopterus annectens | reverse complement strand
TTTTGGCATTTAACTTTAGGCCGTGGCTCGGGCACCAGTTATCCGTTTCTGTGAGACCCTTCTGAAGGATATCTGTGTCAGATGTGTTTTCTACTATGGCCCAGTTTGCAGTCATCTGCAAACTTTGTCAGCCATAACCCTCTTGTGTTTGCTTGTACTTGGAAAAGTAGATGCCAAACAAGAGTGGGCCCAGGACTGAGCCCTGTGGGACACCACTTGTGACAGGCTTTGAGTCTGACATGGCGCCAGCAACTCTGACCCTGTGGGTTCTGTCACTCAGCCAGTTTGCAACCCATCTTGTGATGTATGGGTTGACATTTAAGCTGATGAGTTTTTCAATGATACCCGAGTGGGGTATTGTATCGAAGGCCTTAGCCAGATCGAGGTAGGCTGTATGGACTGCCTTTCCCTCATCAATGGCTTTGGTGACTGTTTCAAAAAGTCAACCAAGTTTAAAAGGCATGATCTGCCTTTGACAAAGCCAAACTGGGTTGGATCCAAAGTCTGCAAATTCCCTATGTCTTTATTTATGAGGTCCATTATGATCCTCTCCATGGCTTTGCAGACAAGGCTTGTCAAGCTAATGGGCGGTAATTCCCAGGGTCGGTGGAGGCACCGCCTTTGTGAAGTGGTACCACAGTCGCAGTGCGCCACTCCCTGGGTACGTATCCAGAGGTAAGACTTTGATTAAACAGCTGTCCTAGCTGTGGGTTTAATTCCTCATTGAGTTCATGGAGCACACAGCCGGGGACACCATCAGGTCCCATGGATGCTGTGTTTTTTGCTTTGGAGAGAGCAGTTCTCACTTGGGCGCTGGAGATGTTTGGGGTGCTGCAATCGTTTGGTATAGATATCTCTCCTTTTGGGGGGGAGAGGGGGAAGAAGTTTGCACTGAACCTGTCAGCCAGTATGTTGGCAATGTCTGTAGGATCAGTAATCTTCACATCATTTTGAACTAGCTCTGAGCATATCTGGTAGTTTCCTCCCAGGTTTCTAACATAGCTAAAGAAGGCCTTATGATTGTCTTTTGAGTCTTTAGCTATTTTTCTCTCGAAATTTGCTTTGGATGATTTTATGAGAGCTCTTAGTTTTTTACTTATAGTGATCAAGGGTGTCTTACCTTTTAAGGATTTTGCTCTATCTTGTAGTAGCTTCCTCCTTTTGTTGTAGAGTTTGTTTATGGCTGGGGTCCACCAGACTGGACGCTTGGCTTTGGTACAAAAAGTCTTTGTTTTGCTTGGGATTGCCTTATCCATGCAGTCCTGCAGGTGCTGGTAGAAGGCATTTGTAAGTGATTCAGCGGCTTGAGTACTGTTTTCCGCTGGCTCGGGGGCCTTAAAGGAGACCACACTAGTCTTTAGAAGTGTGAAGTCGGCTTTTGAGAAGTTCTTTACTGTGGTCTTTTTTATTTCAGGTGGGGGTGGGATGAGGACCTCCAGCGAGATTAGTTTGTGGTCTGATCTCACCAGTGAGGGGTACACCTCCGGTGTTGAACATTGTGCTCCCATGTTCGTGATTATGAGATCAAGTATGTTATCTCCTCTTGTGGGGATGGTGACTAGTTGTTCCATGGCATTTGAGTTTATGAATTCCAGGAACTTTTGGGCTAGGGTGTTTGGGCTTGAGTAGTGTTCCCAGTCTATATTAGGGTAATTGAAGTCACCTAGTATGATGGTGTTTGGTGATACATTTATCCTCTCTAGTGTTTTCAGGAAGGCCATGTGAGGTTCCTGAGTTTGTGAGGGTGGCCTGTAACATGCTACAATTTGCAGAGCAGTCTTGCCTATGGTTAATTGCAGCTGGATGGTCTCCGATGCATGGTGCGTTGCCACCAGTCTTGAGGTGTGGGTGTCCTTGATGAATATGGATACCCCCCCTCCTTTCTTGGTATTGTCGGGGTTTTGGGGCCGGAACGCATGATATGAGGTAAAACCTGATAGCGCTGGGGTGCTCTCAGGAGCCTTGAACCAGGTTTCTGTCACAGCACAGACATCGATGTTCTCCATACTGAGAATGGCCTCGAGTGCGTGCATTTTGAGATTTAGACTTCTGGCATTGAGCAGCATTACCCTTAGTTTTTTTCCTTTTTTGTGTTCTAGGGTGGTAGGTTTAGAATTTGAGCCTTGCCTAAAAAGGCACTATGGGGGTGGCAAGAGCCTTTGCCAATATCCGGAATCCCAGGGGTGACAGGTGCAAGCCGTCCCTTGCGAAGCAGCGTGGCTTGTCCAGCATGTCATCCCAGGCAGACAGATACTGGATCCCCTTTGAATGACACCAGTGTTTAAGCCAATTGTTAAAGCTGATCATCTTATCTCTGTATTGTGGCATCATTCTTGGTGAAGGTAGGATACTGCTCAAGGTCAGGGTCATACCTGCCTGGGCTACATAATCAGAGAGCTCCTCAATGTCTCTTTTCATGTAGTCCAAGGAGGTACGTCTCAGGTCGTTTACACCAGCGTGGACAATGACTGAGTCATATTTGTACCTGCTGTTGAGAGACCTGAGTGCTTGTGTTATGTGGCGGATTCTAGCGCCCGACAGGCAGCTTACTGTGACCTTCTCCTTACTCAGTCTGGTGAGCGGGACGTCAGTGTTTCTGACTATGGAGTCACCAATGACTAGTGTGTCTGGCATTGTGTTTGGCCTTAAGGGCTTTGACTGTTTGACACTCTGACTGTGAGGTCTATGTGTTGCAGGTGTTGTGTTCTGAGGTGGTGGTTGTTTGGGTGTCTGCTTTGGTGGCCTCTGCTGTTTTGGTAGATTTTTGATCAGAGCCTCCGAGTATGTCTTTGTGTGTTTATGTGTATGATTTGAGGTTGTAATGGTACTATGTGAGACTGGGTCTATAGTGTGTGTGGTAACCTTCTCCTCCTGACTGGTCTTGCCAGTCCTATGTTGAGAGAGCTCAGCCTCCAATTTGGCCGTATAGTTGCATCTCTCGCATGTATTTGTGTTTTGTGGGAGGAGGAGAGGGTTGTCTGTGTACATGAGGCAATTGTAACATTGCCTCAATATTCCCAGGTTCACCAGCTGAGCAGGAGAGGACACTAGCAACTGATCCCTCGACATGCTAGAAGGAATAGACAAAAAAAACTTTAAAAAGATTCCGGGGGATGTGGGTGACCGAGAAATGGGGGGTTTGGGGTACTATCTATGACAAGAGTGCCGTATCAAGGTAATAAGTACTGTAGGAGCAAGTGCTACGTTTAACAGATAGAGAATAGTCTACTTGGAGTCAAGTAGAGATGATCTTTTTAATTATAGGATACGCTGATTAGATCAGTAGTATAGTTCGAGGAAGTAGTTTTAAGGGAAAATTTGAAGAGTGGACTTTAGGTAGCCCATGGCAAACTCAAATGCCATGGAACAACTAGTCACCATCCCCACAAGAGGTGAAAACATACTTGACCTCATCATCACGAACATGGGATCACAATGTTCAACACCGGAAGTATACCCCTCACTGGTGAGATCAGATCATAAACTAATCTCACTGGAGGTCCTCATCCCACCCCCACCTGAGATAAAAAAGACCACAGTGAAGAACTTCTCAAAAGCCGACTTCACACTTCTAAAGACTAGAGTGGTCTCCTTTAAGGCCCCCGAGCCAGCGGTAAACATTACCCAAGCCGCTGAATCACTTACAAACACCTTCTACCAGCACCTACAGGACTGCATGGATCAGGCAATCCCAAACAAAACAAAGACTCTTTGTACCAAAGGCAAGCGTCCACTCTGGTGGACCCCAGCCATAAACAAGCTCTACAACAAAAGGAGGAAGCTACTACAAGATAGAGCAAAATCCTTAAAAGGTAAGACACCTTTGATCACTATAAGTAAAAAACTAAGAGCTCTCATAAAATCATCCAAGGCAAATTTTGAGAGAAAAATCGCTAAGGACTCAAAAGACAATCATAAGGCCTTCTTTAGCTATGTTAGAAACCTGGGAGGAAACTCCCAGATATGCTCAGAATTAGTTCAAAATGATGTGAAAATTACTGAACCTACAGACATTGCCAATATACTGGCTGACAGGTTTAGTGCAAACTTCCCCCCCCCCTCCCAAAAGGAGAGATATCTATACCAGAGGATTGTAGCCCCCCAAACATCTTTAACGCCCAGGTGAGAACTGCTCTCTCTAAGGCGAAAAACACAGCATCCATGGGACCGGATGGTGTCCCCGGCTGTGTGCTCCATGAACTCAACGAGGAATTAAACCCACAGTTAGGACAGTTGTTTAATCTTAGCCTCACCTCAGGATACGTACCCAAGGAGTGGCGCACAGCAACTGTGGTACCACTTCACAAAGGCGATGCCTCCACCGACCCTGGAAATTACCGTCCCATCAGCTTGACAAGCCTGATCTGCAAAGCCATGGAGAGGATCATAATGGAACTCATAAATAAAGACATAGGGAACTTGCAGACTTTGGATCCAACCCAGTTTGGCTTTGTCAAAGGCAGATCATGCCTTTTAAACTTGGTCGACTTTTTCGAAACAGTCACCAAGGCCATTGATGAGGGAAAGGCAGTCCATACAGCCTACCTCGACCTGGCAAAGGCTTTCAACACAATACCCCACTCAGGTATCGTCGAAAAACTCATCAGCTTAAATGTAAACCCATACATCACAAGATGGGTTGCAAACTGGCTAAGTGACAGAACCCACAGGGTCAGAGTTGCTGGCGCCATGTCAGACTCAAAGCCTGTCACAAGTGGGGTCCCACAGGGCTCAGTCCTGGACCCACTCTTGTTCGGCATCTACTTTTCTGAAGTACAAGCAAACACAGGAGGGTTATGGCTGACAAAGTTTGCAGATGACTGCAAACTGGGCGCCATAGTCGAAAACACATCTGACACAGATATCCTTCAGAAGGGTCTCACAAAATGGATAACTGGTGCCAGAGCCATGGCCTAAAGTTAAACGCCAAGAAATGCATAGTCATACCCTTCGGGAAAAACAAGGTTACCCCCAGCTACCATATAGGTGGCAATCCACTGAGCACAGAAGAAGTTATCAGAGATCTGGGGACTCAGGTTGACAGTAACCTATCGTTTGACACTCACATTGCTAAAGTAGTTAGGAAGACCTTCTACATTGCCCACCTGATCATGAAGGGATTCACATCTAGATCAAGGGAGGTCATCGTCCCCTGTACTCATCACTCATCAGACCAATGATTGAGTACAATGCTCCATTCGGAATGTATCTGACCCGACACCTGCAGCAGCTGGAAAGGCCCCAAAAGTTCCTCACCAAAAGGATAAAGGGTCTCAAAAATATGTCTTATGCTGCCCGACTGAAAGAACTTCAGCTCTATTCAGTCACTTACCGCCTGCTCAGAGGTGACCTGTGCCTGACATACAAGGCCATGTCAAACCCAGATTTGATGAACATGCTTCACCTCAAAAAATCTAGATCCCTCAGAACTACAAGGGCGGGAGACTTAAACCTTGACACAGTCATTAATAGGACATGCTGGAGGGACAGATTCATCACCCAAAGACTCCCTATGCTGTGGAACAAAATCCCGGTACATGTGAGGCAGAGCACCTCGCTGGCCATGTTCAAGAGAAATCTTGACCAATGGATGGGAGATCGCAGATATACCCCAGGGATTACCTCAGTGTCTCTGCTTGACAGAGGCACAGCAAAACAATGGGCATAGTTTTCTTCAAACTAAAGGGGTGGTGAAAGCCACAAAAACTCTGGGCTAGGCTTATAAATGCCCTTGGGCAGATAGCCTAGTACGAACCTATGAACCTATATATATATATACTGTTGTCATTCTTTGATGGTCCTGTCTGACTTTCTCAGATCTTCTCTTACACAATCCATGGATGTCCCTTTTGCTCTTGCCTTCCTCTTGTCTCTTTCAAATCTTCTTCACCAGAATATCATCTGCTTTCCTGTACATGTGCCCAAACTACCATATTCTGTACTCTTTAACCATTTTTGGAACTGAAGCTACTTTGACTTCTTCTCTGATGTCCTTATTTTTTCATCTGTGCAACAGTATACATCTTTTCAGTCATCTCATGCACCTAATTTCCTTCACTTCTAGCTTTTTCTACTGCTTTTACTGCCAAGTTTTCTGCACCATACATTAGTATTGTTCACACCACTGTTTTGTACACCTTGCCTTTCAGCTTCTTTGGCATATTTCTACCCCGTCACTGTGCCATTTGGTTGCACCCTTCTGATTCTAGCTTTGACCTCCTCATTCAGACTTCAGTTCTCCTCAACCACCCCTCCCAGATATTTGAAGCTGTTCACCTCTTCCTCTTCCTCTTCCTTGTATTTTACCTTGTATTTCAATTCTAAATTTCTTCTGATTTCCCTATTTGCTAGCATTACAGCTGCCTTATCTGTACTTAGTTTCATCCGATGTGCCTTCACTTTTGCATTCAATTCCCCTATCCTTTGTTGAAGTTCTTTCTCTGAGTCTGCCTTGTTATCACAACCCTGTTGTAGTGCATAGGCTGAGATTATGAATATAGCCCTATTCTTACACTGGAATCTGATTGCTATGAGTCTGTCGCTAATTCTGATGACATCCCTCTCTATCTTCTGAAGTGTCTCCCTTACCACAAGTTCCACACAACTTCCAGTCTGCCATCCTCCTGAGTAGTAGATTCTGGATCCCTAGCCAAGTAGCTTTGCTACACTGGCCTTCCATCTTGTTTCCTAGAGACATAAGATGTCCACCCTCCTCCTTACAATCATGTCATCCACTTCCAAGCTGCATCCTCTCAGTGAATCTACATTTAGTGTAGCAATTATTAGTTGATATTTGGCGGGCTGATTGGTTTTACTACTATCTTTCACTAAACAGAGCTGTTCTAGGTAACCCAGGTTAGGCAACTGGATAGTGGCAAGCCAGTGGCTTATTGACTCAGGGCTGCTGGGCTTTATGACAGGTACACACTGGCCAGTCAGGGCACCTATATCACTCTCACCATTTGCATGAGTCCCTGGCATAGTTTGAAGTTGGCTGGGTCCTTTACCCACTTATCACTGGCAAATACCCATACCCATTTGGTGACATTTATGACTGAATCACCTAGAGATCATTTTTATACCACTGAGTGGCTAGAAGGAAGTAGTCCACAAAAAACAAACAAAATGATAGGCCAAGGATGAAATGTAGAGATAGTAAATTCAAATATTGACAATAATGAAGAGATTATTTATTGTTGCCACTACTGACCCTGATAACTATCACCCCATTAGCTTGACAAGTCTGATCTGTAAAGCCATGGAGTGTATTATTATGGCTCTCATAAACAAGGACATAGGCAATCTCCAAGCACTTGACCCCACCCAGTTTGGATTTGTTAAGGGCAGATCTTGTCTGTTGAACCTGGTTGACTTCTTTGAGACTGTCACCAAGGCCCTGGATGAGGGAAAGTCAGTACATGCAACTTACCTTGGCAGGGCCCTCAAAGTCAAGATAGGCACCTCCACCTCCGATTGCAGACCTGTCACAAGTGGAGTTCCCCAGGGATCTGTCCTGGGACCCCTAGTGTTTGGCATCTATTTATGAGAGGTCCAGGCAAAGACAAAAGGCCTGTGGCTGACCAAGTTTGCGGACGACTGTAAGTTGGGTGCTGTCATTGACTTCCCAAATTATGTTGACATTCTGCAAGAGGGTCTCACAACAACTAATGGCTGATGCTAAAGTCATGGCCTTAAGCTAATCATACATTTGGCAAAAGCATGACTCCTAATGATTACCACATCAAATCAACCCTTAAGTATACAACCTGTGGTGAGATACCTGGGCACTCAGATTGATAACCTCACATTCGACCATCAAGTGGTCAAAAAAACCTTTTACTTGGTTCATCTCATAAGTAAAGGGATTGCTTCCAGAAAAAAGGAGGTTATTACCTCTCTATACTCCTCCCTCGTTAGACCAATAATTGAGTATAACGTCTTGTTTAGGATGTACCTCTCCAAACATCTGCATCAACTGGAAAGGCCACTGAAATACCTCACAAAGAGAATTCATGACCTCCAACACCTGTCTTATGCAGACAGGCTCAAATTACTATCACTCTACTTGGTATCATAGAGATTGCTCAGGGGTGATCTGTGTCTCGCCTACAAAGCAATTTCTGACCCTGCCCTACTAGAGATGCTCCATATACATAAGTCTAACTCCTCATGCACTACCAGCTCAATAGGCCTGAATCTAATATGCAACATCAACAAAACATGCTGGAGAGACAGGTTTGTCTACCAGAGGCTGCCCTGTCTCTGGAATAGGCTTTCCATACATGTCAAACAGAGCACCTTGCTGACCTTCTTCAAGCGTAAACTTGATGAGTGGATGGGAAACCACAAATTTGTCCCAGGATTTTCACCTGTGTCCCTCACTGACAGGGGTGATAGGTGCTGACTGAGGTTTATTTTTGGGGATAAACTTTTGGCTAGGCTTGTAAGGGCACCAGGGCCATTAGCCTAGTAACCTCCTATGATCCTATAAAATGAAGCAGGATGTATATGAAGAAGATACGCCACAGGGCTATGTTATGGAACCTTCTGTAAGGAGACGCACATGAAAGTCTAGTTATAATTGCATACAAGAGAAACAGTAGGAAACAGAGAGCAAACAAGTTGCTCATAGTCTAGAAGAAAATGATCTAGCATACTATTTGCAATAATAAACTAAAAACATTAGCACAACTGAGAAGGTATTTAGATAAATATAAATAAAAAGTGCAAAATTAGCAAATCACTGATGACTCAAAAAGGTATTATTAGACATCTAGGAAAAAAAAACAATAGAAATAAAACAAAAACAAAGAAATGGATACATTTTGGAGAAACATTTATGAAGATCCTGTTGAACATAACAAAGATAAAGAAAGGATAGAAGAGTTAAAAGAAACAAAAAGAAGCTTTAATATAGAGGATTTAAATGAGAAGAAATAACATCCAGAGAAATTGGGACAAAATTAAGAAAAACTCCTAATTGGAAAACCCCAGGTCCAGATGCAATACCTCACATCTTTACACAAAGATTTAGCCCTGAGTACTATATGCTTATACACACATCCTGATTTGCCAGATTGACACAACAGTGAAGTGCAGAGCATTTACTACTAGCACTATTGTTCCTGTAATAATTACAAAGTGTCGTTAGTGAAGTGAACAACATTTCCCATTATGAAGTGTTCTAGGGTCCATTGCAGTAAGTGCAGCTTCATGCCGGCTATATGGATCATAATGTTAGCTGATCAACCTCTCATACTATTCATTCACTCTACCTCACTGTCAACAGGGTTTTCAATCCCAAACTGATGAGATTAACCATCTGGTTTTGTGGGTAACTCCAGTTACTCTCTCAGAAGTTAATAAAACCAGGCTTAATTTGAAGACTGACAGAGAGGTTATGTTTTCTTTTGCTTCTTTTGCTGACATGTGGTTTATAACTGATTGCTAATGAATACAGTAACACGAAATAACTCTGGAATAGCCAATCTCATCATTAAAACAAATACTAGTAAACATAATATAAATAAAAGAAAACAAAAGTGCGATGTGAGGTAACTTCTGATCATAAGACTTGTGACAGATGGTTACCAATTCAACAATATGACAAAGAAATGCTTGCTGTAATCACAGATAGGAGCAAAATAATTCCAGGGAAATGAAACATGATGTATGCTGTGTGTTGGGAGGCAAGAGTTTGACAAGAATATTATTACTTTGTCTGAAAGTGTAAAAACAGTAACATAAACAATTTAATAAATAAATTACTATAGGGGTATCACAGGTTCAGAATCACATTCAGAATGGGGGGAGGCAATCAGAAACTTAAACCAAGAAAATAGTTGGAATAGATTGGGGAAAAGTTTTTGGGGGAAGAGTAATACAGAACGCTGAATAAACAGTGGGGTTTTGCTTGATGTCCTTTTATATCACTGTTGCAGTATCCAAAACAGAAGGGATCTCCTGCTCAAAGCAGCCCAACGCTCGGCCAGTATACAAAAACCTAATGATGCTGTATGCACCATATGTCCACATTTATGTTACCTGCACAGAACATCGAGCATAAAATGGATGCATGGATACAACTACCCAGAACTTCTTTGTTGCTGGTTTGGACATTAATTTTGCTAGTTGGTCTAAATGCCTTGCTGCTGTATTGAATACTTAGCCCTGTTGGGGGTTTTCTTTCCACTTTTTTGAGCTTGGATTTTATTTTGCTACCTAGAGTTCATGTCATTCAACAATGGAAAATGTCAGTATGGAAGACAGATTCCCCATAAGGACCATCATGAACAGTCTTTTTTGTTTGGATGTTTCCTGCGACCATGCCTCTTGTAGTATCTGTAAGGCATTTGTACTTAAGACTCTCAAAAGCCATTTGTCTTTCCTGGCCATTTATCTTGAAAAACAAGGGCTTAAATAGTTAGCCCAGGGTACTATGTCAGAATCCTTTAATCCCCGAGATACTCCTGCTAGGTAAGAAGACCAAGAAGTCAAAGCCTGATTCTTTAGCTGACCAGCCTACAGCAGATGTCTTTCTAGAAGTGGGTGATAACTCTGTAGGTCATTCAGTATTTATGTTGGATTCCTTCGCCATGACCTCATCAAAGACTGGCATGGATCCATTCTTCCACATGTCTTCTGAAGCTTTGCAGGTGTCTGCTCAGGATGTCGAGGGGGAACCACGGTTGATTATCTCTGAGGGCCCTAGATGGATTCCACAGATACTGGTTAGGGAGGAGGTTTTGGGTTCTCTTAATAAATCTCACCAAGGATCAGAATCTCTAGTATTTGTTAGGGCTGATGTCCCTTCCAAGAAAAGACAAAAACTGAAGCATGTTTTGGTCCATCCTATGGGTCCTTAAAGGGAAAGGCAGGAGTTTACTCAGGGCTTGTTTTCTGGCTTGATGGCCCAAAACCTTCTCAAGGGGTTTTTGGTACCTGCTCCTCTTACTCTACCCTCTAAATGGTTAGGCAACCAGATTTCTTGGATGAGGATTCAGTGTCTGATGAGGAGTCTTTGTCCTATTCTTCACAGATGCCTTCACCTTTAGCATAAGGTTCTAATGAGGAAGAATCTGTTAGCCCTGAGTGTCCTTTTGAGGAATTGTCCTGTGGGGACACAATTGCTAGGGTGGTGGAATACATTAAGTGAGATTTTTCTCAAGTGTCTGATATTCAGATGAGACATTCTGTATTGCTTCGGGTAGATACTCCTAAACCATTGGCAGTTCCTCCTGTGTTGGCTGCCTTGTTAGATATTTTCATTGTTGCTTCCAAATCTTCTGCTCCTAATAAACCTGATAGGTTCTATAAGGTTCCTGAGGATTGTCATTTTTTTATTTAAATGTCTTCCTGCTGATCCTGTTAGGGTGTCATTCTATTCTGACAATCCTTCTAAGCTTTTGCTCTCTACCAAACCTTTGCCTTCTGATAAGGATAGCAGGGCAATGGAGTGGATTGGCAAGAAAGTTTACACTTTTTCTAGTTTGGCCTTTAGGGCTGTTAATTACCTGACCCACATGACCAGGTAAGCTCTGGCCATGATTGTCTAGGTTTGTAAGGTAATTTTTGACCTCCCTGATTGTAAAGGCAAATCCTCTTCCTTATCTTGTTTGCATTCTACTTCTCAAGTGTAGCTATTGACACTGCTGAGACCTCTTCTAGGACTGTGGTTTTTGGGTCTGTCATGAGGCATTATTCTTGCCTTTGTCTTCAGTCTCTGTCTTAGCCTATTAAGGCCAAATTGTTGGATGCTTCTTTGGATAATAAACATATTTTGGGGGCTGCTGATGCTGACATGTTTAAGTCTCTTCAAGAGAAAGACAAAGCCTTGCAGGACCTTAAACATATTTCTGTCTCTCCTATCCCTAAGTTACAGAGGAATTATCCTTCTAGATCTGCTTTTGTTCACAGGCAACTCTGCCACGCCTCCAAGAGCAGGAACAGTGGGAGGTGGGTCCCCTCTGTGAAGGCTTCTCAGATTTCTGTGGCCCAGAAGCCTCCTTTATCTAATAAGCCTGCTTCTCTTTGACAATTCACCCTACCCCTTTCTTCTTTTAGACCAGGTTCCTTTGTCCCTTCAGCTTTCCTTGCATCTTCCAATTTGGTATCACTTCAGATTCTTGGGTTGTTTCTATCATCCATCATTGTGTGAAAATCTCTCCCTCCTTATTCAGGGATTCCACAACCTCCTCTAGAGCAACTTCCTTATTTCTCAGAGGTTGGGATTCCCTGGTGAACCAAGGAACCATTCAACCTGTTCCCCCTTCTCAAGTTGGAAAAGGTTTTTTATTCCAGGATATTCACGGTTCATTGAATGGAAGTCACTTGGAGACCTATTCTGAAGCTCTCTCGGCTCAACACCTTTCTTTTTGTTTTTTCAAAAATCTTTATTAAACTTTTCATATATATAAGAATAACAAAAAACATAGAAATAGCAATAATAGTAGTAGGATCAATAACCGGTGGTACATAATACATACAGTCCGATAATATATAACTAATGAACTATATACAAAGAAATGCTACATGCCAAACAAGGTAGTAGGAATGATTGACCTTAAACTAACTAGACCATTATACATTAAAGTGGAGAGTTACTAGCCCTAAAAATAAACAATAGGAGAAAAGAAATGTATAAGGGGAGAATAGTATATTTATTAATCCTAGTCTGTTTCCTACCCCTAATGAAGGAAAGATAATGTATGTTAAATGTTATTGCAATATAAGGTCAAATAAAACACCCCAATATTCAACAAAGTAAGATAGTCACTTTTGGTTATGCGTTAAAAGCTTGTGAGCTGTTAGGTATTTGATTGCCATTTGTTTAAACCCTTCCAATGAGAGAATTGCTCTGTCTTTCCAGTTTAGGATGAAATAAAGTTTAATTAATGTAATTAAGGTACATAATTGTAATTTTGTCAACCCTGATGGTGGAATATATAGTATAGTGAGCTTCCAGGACAGGGTAGACTTCCCATACCCCATTCATTGCAGTCTAACTTTTTAATGAACACCAAAGCCTGTAGGAGCATTTACAACTCCAAAGGATATGAAGAAGGTCTGCTTTTTATAGATCACAGTCTGGAGAGAAAGAAGAGAAGTTGTGGGGCAGAATTTGTTTAGTATGGTTGGAGTAAGATATGCTTTGTTTAATATCATTAATTCTATATAACTACGTTTTTTTAAAGGAATACAGTTTGAGTTTCGTTGAACAGACTAGGATATATGATTAGTTGAAATTGTTGAATCTAAGCCAGTCCAATAGTTTGAATAGAGGAATGGTATATCTTTTGGAAAGTGCCAATCTCATCTCTAAGAAGAGTTGGTTCCTAAAGGGGTAAGGGTCTAATACACATTTCTCTTTTAAAAGGGGAAATTATTTAAGTTGAGCATTATATTAGACTCAACACCTTTCTCAAGGTCACTTATTTTCATGTGCTTACTCTTCAAACCCTGTTTCCTCTTTTGTTACCCCAGGCTTTTCTGGTGTCCTTGTATCCAAAAGATGCTTACCTTTATTTCCTATTCACTCTTTTTTCAGGAAGATTTTACATTTCTCTGTATCTTCCTTTCATTTTCAGTTCTCTGCTTTGACTTTTGGCCTATCTATTGCCTATCTACTGCCCCAAGGATATTCTCAAAATGCCTAGCTCATCTAGATGACCTGTTGCTTCAGGCAACTTTTCCTGGTTGCCTGTTACAGGATTTGGAACTCACCTTCTCTCTTCTTCAAAGTCTGGAGTTTACAATCAACTTCTAAGCACTGGTTCCCCCATTTGATGCATCTGGCCAGGGGAATCACCACAAGTTACCTCACAGCTGGATCTCCTCACACAGGACAAGGGGTTTCTCATCCATCCTCACTTGCCCACTTTTCAACAGACATTGTGGGTGATAGGGTTTTGAGCCCTTTCAGGCACCTCTTATCTGAGGGCATGCTCAGTGTTTTACAGCAGACAAGGAAACCCTCAACCAGGAAATCTTATATGTCCAAATGTAAAAGATTTCTGTCTTGTGCCATGCTTGTAGCCAGGACCCTTTTTCAGTGTAGGTCCCCTCTATTCTTCTCTTATTTGTATGAGTTGCTCCAGTCTAGTCTGGCCTTCTTCTGTGAAGGCCCATTTGTTAGCCATTTCTGCTTGTCTGCCCTTGAATCCTCCTTTGACTTCTTGTTTTGAGGTCCAGTAATTTCTTAAAGGCATCCTGCATATTAGGCCTCAATGGAAACCTATTCCTCCTCCTTGGCACTTTCAATTTGTTTTGGAAAAATTGACTCAGGCTCTTTTTGAGCCTGCAGATTCTGCTTCCTTGCAACTTTGTACTGTTTCATTCCAGACTCTTACTTCTGTTAGGAGGGTTTCTGAGATCTAGGCCCTTATATCCACTCCTCCTTTTCTTTTTTTTTTTACAAGGACAGGGTGTTCCTTAATACTTATCCTTCTTTTATGTCCAAGGTAGTAAATGAGCTGTCCTGAAATCAGTCGATACAACTCTCCTCCTTTTTCCCTTCTCTGCAATCTGCTAGGTAGAGGGTCCTGCATACCTTAGATTTGCACAGATATCTCAGGTACTATTTGTAAGTCTGATCAGCTTTTTGTTTTCCTTTCATCCCAGGACATTGGATTTGGCTGTTTCTAAGCAAACTATCTCCTCCTGGGTATCTAAGGCCTTTCCTTTTGTTACTCTTATTTTCTTTCAAATCTCTGTCTACTTCTGGTAGAACCCATTCCACTGTTGCCTCTTCTGGTGCCTTCTTAAAGGGGATGGACATCAATTCCATCCCTGAAGCTGCTACTTGGTCTTCACTGTATACCTTTCCTAAGCATTATAAGCTGGATATGGTTTCTAGGGCCAGAGCTGGTTTTGCTGAAACCATTTTATGTAGGTTTGTTGAGGGTTTTTCTCAGCCTTCCACCTCCCATTCTGTTTCTTGAGCTTTGTCACTCTCCCTTCTGTTTTGGATACTGCAATAGTGATTTAGAAGGACATAGTATAGCTGTGTAAAAACTTGCCATAACACTAGATGGCCTCTGTTCCTTAGTATTGCTCCCTCACTCCAACCCCCCCCCTTGTTTGTTCTGTTTTTTTGTTTTATATTCCCTTCTTACTGTTTCCCCTTTTTCTTCTGCATTTTTTTTTCTTCTTGATGTACATGAACTACTTTGTCCTATAGAGACTGTTCTCTTCTGGGGCAATTCAGTTCTGGATAGTTGTATCTGCATGTCCTTTTTATGTCCTACAATATATGTGGGCAGTATAAATGTGATATACTGTGCATAAAAGATCATTAGGCTTTTGTATATTGGCCAAGTGTCAGACTGCCCTGGGCAGGAGATCCCTTCTGTTTTGGATGCTGCAACTGTGAAGAAAAGAACATCTATTGTTATGGTAAGATTTTACACAACAGTACTTTCTCCATTTATTCAAGTGGGTTTCCTTAAAGTATTCTGATTTCCTCTCACCTGCTAACACATGACGGTCAGGGACCACTCTAAATTATTCCTGCCATGTAATCTTTACTGTTGACTTGTGACCTAGGCCTTGCACTCATGGCTAATTGTCTATAATATAAAATATACAGAAACAGTACCAAAAAACAAACAAAATGAAACATCACAAATCAGCCTCTTTAATGTTCCACCAAAATAGGTCATTCAGTAAGTGCTTTTGTCTAATGCTAGACTTCTAGCTAATTGTCTGTATATCAAAAAGCACAACAATGTGGTGGTACTGTGGCACTGGGGATTGTGCAAATGCTACAATATACAGGTAGCTGAGAAGCATTGGAAACATGAACCACAAAGCATTATTGCCAGTGTCAAAGTTCATATCACTTGGGGTCACACAGTACCAATGGTTAAGAAAACAGCTGCAAGAAAACTAGATGTAGTAGTTCATAAAAAAAGGCAAAAGTAGCATTAATCACCGAAATCCCTACACTAAAATACTAGGATTTTCAAGCAGAAATTAGAGCAACGTAGATTAAAGATACCCAGACAGTTTCAACAGTAGTAGGAGTAAAATAATTTGCAAGCATATTTTAATATGCTACCAATAATACGTGTAATCTCATATACACTGCAGAAGGAGATAATTCTGGGTACATTGCAGCAGCTGAGAAGATCACTCTTGGCCAACATCAAAGATTGATGCAGTCCTTATTTCATGAATTCTAATCACACCCATTACAGTAATAAAAACCCATAACATTTAAAGAAATTGAAAAAGGCAACCTCTGACAGTTTAATTAAGAGGATTAAGAATAGGAACTGCTAATGAAATTCATCCTGTACTCCTAGGTTTGATCCATCTGTCACAGTTTGTCTATTGTGTGGCTTTGAGCAAGTGACTTAAGTGGTCACTTAAGGAGACAATACTGATGAGTCACCCCTGAAAAAACTGAAAAAAGGTATGCATGCCTAATGAGTTTGCCTAATCAATGAAAAATCGGTTATTAGTAGATGCCATTACATTATGTTCCAAGCAGAGTGCATAGCTGGTGTAACTTTTTATCTCTAATATAACAATGAATAACTCCTCTGCATCATATTAAAATAAAATGTCCTAAAGCAATATGTTCTTCCCTTTGATTGTATAACAATGATACTACTTTGTGAAAGTCTTGCCATTTGTTATTTGCAGCATTGTAATGGTTCATTAGACAATACCTAGTAAACATGCATATCTGTTTTTAATTGTGAAAGTAAAGGTTGCTAAATACAAAAAGTGTGCCCACAGACTTTTATATATTACACAGTTATACAAGGAAATGAAATGAAAAAGAATTGCTTCATCTAATTTTACTAATGTCTCGCTGCATAATGTTGCCCTCCACATGTTTAGACAAGTAAACTCTTCAGTGATTTCCATTAACTATTTGTAGTTTGAAACCTGTTTTTCCTAACAGAATCATGTCTTGTAAATGATTCATCACATATAAGTTTACTATTATTCATGGGTATCCAACACTTGTGCCTGTTTATATCATTCTCCCCCAACATTTCATATAATTTTCTAATTCACTCTGAATTTATTCTAGTATGCAATGACAGAAGTAAATATCTGTAAATCAAGAAATGTAATTGAACATCACTCATAAAAACAGCATTTATTCTTCAGTCACATCACTTGCTTAACTCAAACTTACAGTGTTCTGAGTAAATCAAAGGCATCTAAGAGCTCTAGTCAGCCATATGTAGTTTGCTACCAACAGTGTATAAAGTCATGAACACAGAATGTCTCCATAACAAATGCACTGTTGAAAAAAATCCTTACTAAATCCTTCAGCAAGAAGTTGCCATTACTAAAATTACAGTTTAACTCATTAACACCTACGTGGTATGGAATGTCCCATCTCCACCAGCTTAAACACAGCTTGCATTCTTGAGCATTTTCTGAAAAATACATTTAAAAAGCATAAGATAAATAAATGTGAACAGTAATAGCTATTAAAATTGTACAAATAGCAATGTTATCAGAAAGAAGTGCTCTTTACAGTGATAATAGCCTGTGCATTCATAGCGTTACATCAATACTATAATATTTTATAATACACATGAACCCCACATTATATTTTTTGCTAAATTTTCACAAACAAATTTGCATTTGTAGGAAACTGTGCAACTCAGACATATATTGTTAGAACATTTTTGTTAACCAAAAATAAGCTTTCACATGACAAAAAGAACATAGTTCCTGGAAACTGTTGAAGACTGGGGGGCGGAGGACAAGAGGGGCACTTAGTGATCTAAAAATGGCAATTTTTTAAAATCTATTTACTATCACAATGTAGGTTCACTTAGAGGACATTTTAAGCAGCCAGTTTCCCTTTGGGTGCTTGAATTAACATTTCCTGATTGGTCTTAACTATGGTCTTACCTATCCCATGGCTGATAATTGTACATTAGCCCTAGTGAGAATAACTGTGATCAACCCGTAGATAATTTGAGGGGATCCATGTAAGGGATGCAGCATTTAGGAACTGCCTCTATCCATTAGTGACATGAGGGGCAATCCTGGACTGCATTTTCTATTACCCATCCTTAGATCCAAGTTGCATTTGAATATAGACAAGGATAAGCTTTGTTTTACTTGAATGGATAGTTTGTAACCCCCTGCCACTCCAGCAGCAGCCCCCTCCCCAGCCATTCCAGTGTTCCATTTCTTGTCTATTTCTCCTCAGTTACCATAAACACTGTTCAAACCTGTCACGTGCATACTGTTGTCTTATTTACCTCTACAGTGATTACAGAAATTGAAATAAAATAGCACAAACACTGAGCCATTTGCTAAACAAACAATGACATCTTGCAATGAAAACAGACTTTGCATGAGCAGTAAACTTATCTGCCCTTGAAACTCACATTCATTAAAGGGGCATGGAAACCCACATTCATTTTGGCCAGTGGAGGACTAAGCTTACCTCGTTGTCAAACCATAGGCTCCTTACACATTTTTAGGGCCATGTATATGTATATATATATATATATATATATATATATATATATATATATATATATATATATTTATATATATATATATATTCTTTGACTCACCTTCCTGATTGTATAATACAGTACCACTTGTTAGAATATGTTTCAAATTTGTAGTTTTGAACAGTCTTCTAGTAAGCAATAAAACAAAATATATGAACCAATTATGACAAAGCTACTAATTTCAGAAAATTTCAACCATAAAAGTTCACTCAAACTTCTGTCATTACAATCGAGCAATATCAGTAAATATGCAAAATCTCTACAGAAGTAAAGTCATCTAAATAATTCTACATTAAAGGGATCTGTAATTAATAATTTTCCTTCGGGAAAACAAGGTAACCCCAAGCTACCATATAGGTGGCAATCCACTAAGCACAGAAGAGGTTATCAGGGATCTGGGGACCCAGGTTGACAGTGGCCTTTCTTTTGACACTCACATTGCTAAAGTGGTTAGAAAGACCTTCTACATTGCCCACCTGATCATGAAGTGATTCACATCCAGATCTAGTGAGGTCATTGTTCCCCTGCACTCTTCACTTATCAGACCAATGATCGAGTACAATGCCCCATTCGGGATGTATCTCACCCGACATCTGCAGCAATTGGAGAGACCCCAAAAGTTCCTCACCAAAAGGATAAAGGGACTCCAAAATCTGTCATATTCTGCCAGATTGAAGAAACTCCAGCTCTATTCAGTCGCATACCGTCTGCTCAGAGGTGACATGTGCCTGACATACAAGGCCATGTCCAACCCGGAATTAATGGACATGCTCCACCTCAAAAAATCCAAATCCACCAAAACCACTAGAGCAAGCGACTTAAACCTTAGCACGGATATAAATAGGACATGCTGGAGGGCTAGATTTATCACTCAGAGACTCCCTATGCTGTGGAATAAAATCCCGGTCCATGTGAGGCAGAGCACCTCGCTGGCTCTGTTCAAGAGAAATCTTGACCTGTGGATGGGAGATCATAGGTTTACCCCGGGAATCATCTCTGTGTCACTGCTGGACAGAGGCACAACAAACTAATGGGCATAGTATTTTTTCATATAAGGGGTGGCGTAAGCCACAAAAATTTGGGCTAGGCTTATAAATGCCTTAGGGCAGATAGCCTAGTATAAACCTATGAACTTATGAACCTATAAAGAGGTTGCTGCTAGCAAACAGCTTTATATTTCATTGTTTCATCTACAAATAAAGTGCTTGTTGTCCTTGAAGAATAAATTACCTATGTTACATTTAAAAAATGATAAGCTAGTAATATTGCAATAGGGAATGGATGGCAAACTGATAACAGTTTCATAGTTACTAGGTAACTCCTCCAGAGGAGGATATTCACAGGACAGCAGCATCCACTCCCTTTAAAGTACAACACAGTACAGTATCAGTGATCCATCTGCATACTGTGGGAGTAGAACCCACAGCCTTCTGCATCAAAAGCAAGTATACTACCTAAATACAAGCCGACTTGACAAAAGCAGCACTAAACTTCCCTTCCCCTGAAGCTCTCAATTCCTTGTAAAATCCTCACGCAACTCCTTTAATCACAAGTGGTGGTATGGATAGAGAATTCAGGCTCTTGTTTCTTATACCTAAGATACAAGGTTTGAGCCTGAGTAGCACTAACCACCTAACTGGGGCATTTACACATACACAGTATCTTTACCTGAAACAAACTTTCCTTAAGACCTGTACTATACAGTTTAAAATTCCGTGCCTAAGTATGGACTGTGTTTGGCTCCTTTTCACTGCCACGGGGACTAGATAAGACAAGATGATCTGCAAGTATGAGCATTTATTTTGGCAAAAAAATGCAGTCCGGTGCTTTAAACTGGTTGTGAGTATTGATTGTCTTGCAGACTTTCACCTTTCCATAGAAATACCCTATGTTGGATACTGAAAAAGGTGGGCATACTTACAGACATACTTTACAACCATAGAAAACCCAGGGCTGTGTCTTGCTTCTTAAACAGGGCTACAACTTGTCCCTCTGTGCTGAAGTCCTGACCTATCCTGTCTCTAATGTAGTAAACTGTTCACTAAAGAAAGCCATAGCCATGTCCCTACTTTTTAAACATCCATCTTACCTTTTCACAAAGACAAAAGCAGAAATCACTAACTACATCTCACATACCTCTCAACTGTACAGATTTTCACAGAATGTCCAAATTTTTTGCCTCCTGTTTTTGGTCCGTTATTCATAAAATTGTGGCTTTCTGGCAAATTAGTTGCAAATCATTAAAGACTGAAGTTGGAAAATAATGACAGACATTTGAGTTTTAGACTTTATACCCTTCAGAAAATTAATGCTAATGCAAAACCTATTATTCTATTAACTTTCTAAGTTTCTAAGACTGATATTTAAAATTGTCCTTATTTTTGGGCCTTTGTTACACTTTTATTTATGGCAGTTTGGCCAGATTTCTTGCTAAGAGGTCCAGAGGTATGCACACAGCCATTTTGTCTCTCTCAGACACTCTCCTCACTAAGCTTAAGGTTAAGGTATTAAAAAAAAATCTATATACAAGCAAAACAAATACATGCCCAAATTTCCAGTAGCTCCAAAGCAAAGAATTATATTTCACTAATGACCCACACATTCAGTCAGTCACTTACAATGTGATATGTGGTGGAGGACCATGGTTTTATGCTTTCCCTGCAAAGTCAATAGTTGGAGCTGTCAGCAGTGCTGCAGAGCCAGGGAACCAGGTTCAGCAACCACTGGAAAGGGTAAGGACAAGCAAATGCAGGAATGACCTTAATATACCACTACCAACAGAAGTCTTCTTTTTTTTTTTTTTGCAATGTGAGACGGCAAGCAAGCAACTTACTCTTGTTTGCCATCTTGCATTGTCATGATTGGTTGAATCAACTTGGTTTCCTGGCTCTAAAAAAAAAAAAAAACACAATTACTCTTGCTTGCCATCTCACACTGCTGTGGTTCCCTGGCTCTAAAAAGATGTATTAGGCTTTAGTTCAGAATCATCAAGTAACAACACCACATAGATTCTTCTTGATTATGATAATTTAAATTAAAGTGGTCAGTGATTAAATGTTTACTACAGTTTAGCTTATTTGGTATCATCCTCTGGATGGCTGCTTTATTTATTTTTTATTCTCTGGCCTTGGGAGCTAATGACATCTACAAATAAAACAACCAACCTGAGGATGACACTACTTAACCTGTAGTAAACAATCACCGAATGATGGTTTCTGGTGCAAAATGGCATTGGGCAGGACAGGCATGTTTCCAGTCTTTCCCATCATCCTGCTGATGGCTGTATTATATTCTAACAGTCCTAACAACAATAGATGGGATGGAACTGCTACTTGAGCATGACTACCACCCTTACCATGCCAACAATAGCAGTTCTTTAGCTCTGCATTTTTTTACTTCTTAGTCATTTGCGTATGCATAAAGCGTATTACTTACAGCATAAGGAGGGTTGTTTGACAGCCTCAGTAAACTTCAGTGCTCCATTACCCGGCATAAAATAAAATGCAGCAATACCTGCTTCGATTATATCTTCAAGATGACATCCAAGTGTTTACCGGGGACAATCGCCTGCGTACTAAGGGCCCGTTCCCAGGGCAACTATCCCACAGAATTAGAGGTAATGTATAAAACTAGGAGTAAGTGATTCCATTCATAGCCTTAAATTCTCTCTGAGTTCAGCTGCATAGATTTGGTTTGTTCATCGTAAAATTTATGATTTGTGACATACCGGTGTGAATTATAGTCATTATATAGCTATAGTTTACCGCTTGTTTGATTTTTGGCTGCCGGTTGTGATTTCGGTCAGGAAATTGAAAAAAAAAAAGAGATGCTAGAATAGATGCAGCTGAATCCTTCAGCTTTATCTGTCTTTTGAGCCTCAGCTTTTTTTTTAATGAGATGAGCTGCAAAAGTGGTGGGGGTCCCCTCCCCCCTCGCTCTATGGTTCGGGCGCCTATGAAAAATAAATTCCACCACGTGTTCATGTTTATTGATCTATTTATAGAAATATGAAAACATATGCTTAATTGTATAATTAGCAAGATGAATAACACTAAATATCTTTCAAGATGTGCAGCTTACAGTGCAAATATCAAAGGCAATTTTATTTAACAAAATCTAAGGTTTCACCCAAAGGCATGCAAGTGTTTGTAAATTACTGGGTTTTTGAAGTATTAAGTAGATATGGAAATATTGTTTATGTTCATAATTACTAGCAAATTACTGACAAACAGCTAGCAATATCTCAGGTATAGTGTGATATAAATGGACATTGATAATGAATTTCCCTGTCTCCCACCATGGCATATTACACCGTACTCTTCAATAACATGCGCTCAGTTATGAAAATCTGAGCACAAATATGAACATTTGAATCATAAGTGACAAATAGTGATTAATTTTTCTACTGCAGCGCATCCTAGATTAACAATCATAGTGTCAATAACCCCTTGCACTTTTTAATACTGTCTATTAAGAGTTGGTAAGTTGCTTATTTAAAGAAGCCAGACCCAAAAAAGATCTGTACACTAAAATACTGAGATATGGGTTTGAACTGGAAATGTACAAAAAATGGCATTTCAGGCTTGAATGCTGCCTTTGTTAATGGCATGACATATTCTGATGCATTTCAAGTTACCGCGTTGCTTTTTTCGATTAGCGACTTATGAAAAGTGTAATGTAGCCCTGCATTTTTGTAACATGCCATTGCTGTTACATGTTTATTATCCATTTTGTTTTGTTTTCTTTTTCCTCCTAAATTCTTTTCTCTATGTTTGTTTGAAAATTTTGCAATTCTGTGAAACAAATTTCTGTTGCAACATCAATTAATCATACTAAACATATACACTGAAAGACTGGTGTAATAAAATTATTGTCCTGGTCCCCTTCAAGAAACACATTACACTGAATGACATTTGACGACCTTTATTAAATTTCCATAAACATAAATGTTACTCAATATTCATTCATTTCAACCAAACATAATACAGATGAAATAACATCCATGTAACATTATCTTAGGACAGGACAGCGTAAACCTGCTCATCTTGATCAGTAAGCAGCATCAATACCTCCACTCACCTACTTATGAAGCAGCGTAACCGCTCACTTTCATTACCATTTATTGCATTATAGCATCAACCAAATAAGCAGCTTCACCCACTTGCTTATCTACTTATCAAGCAGCGTAACCGCTCACTTTCTTTACCATTTATTGCATTATACCATTAACCAAATAAACAGCTTTCTCCGCTTACTTATGTACTTGTCAAGCAGCGTAACCACTCACTACTCTTTTCCAACTTATTGAATTGACCATCCAGCACCAGAGGGGGAACAGAAGAGGGCAAGCCTGCCCCTCTTCTCTGCCCTGTCCAAACTAAACATAACCACATCCCAACTAATAAAAAGAGGGAGGGAAGGTGGGTAGCAAGTTCACGCCAAAATTGACTCCTAATCCAGTTACACTTGCCTAACATCCTTTAAGCCCCTCCCTACCCCTACCTCACTTCCTCCCAAGCCTCATCCATTCCTATTTAACCCTATCCTACCCCTATCCTCCCAAATCCTGCAATCTGACTAACCCCCCCACCTTGAAGATGTCCCTGGACAAAATGGTCTGTTCCAAACCTCATTTGTCCCGGTCCCCTTCAAGAAACACATTACAGCAAATGGCATTTTACGACCTTTATTAAATTTCCATAAACATTAATGTTACTCAATATTCATTTATTTCAACCAAACATGATACAGGTGAAATAACATCCATGTAACATTATCTTAGGACAAGACAGCATAAACCTGCTCATCCTGATCAGTAAGCAGCATCCATATGTCCACTCACTTACTTTTGAAGCAGCATACCCACTCACTTCCATTACCATTTATCGATACTTATCAAGCAGCGTACCTGCTCACTTTCATTACCATTTATTGTATTATACCATCACTCCAATAAGCAGCTTCACCCACTTGCGTATATACTTACCAAGCAGCGTAACCGCTCACTTCCATTACCATTTATTGCATTATACCATCACTCACTTTCATTACCATTTATTGCATTATACCATCAACCAAATAAACAGCTTTCTCCGCTTATTTATGTACTTGTCAAGCAGCGTAACCACTCACTTTCCTTTTCCAACTTATTGAATTGACCATCCAGCACCAGAGGGGGAACAGAAGAGGGCAAGCCTGCCCCTCTTCTCTGCCCACTGGCCTGACCAGGCTGTTCACCCTCTCTGCAGCTTACTTTCAGCAATCTAAACATCATTAAGGCACCCGGCCAAACATCATTCAGTGTACCCCCTCCCCACTAAGCAAGGTGTATATAATTAACTCCTAAAACTCTATCACATAACAAAAATAGCCAGTTACCAAAACCACTTTAAACAAACCACTGACCCCTCACCTATGCTAAGAAAACCTAGCATACCCACTGCACATGAGCTAAATAATCCTTACTTCATGACCAATGGCAGCTCCACAAAGACGTCAAGGGCATTATAAAAACCACGCAGAGTCAACTGCATCCCATCATACTAAATTGCAACCCCATTTACCACTCAATCCAGTAATGACCAAATGAGATCTCCTTAATGCCAGAGCAATAACAATTCTAATGACTCCCCCATCATTACCCTTCAACTGGACAACCAACACAAAGCCCACTGTCATCTGGAACCACACAGAAACAAGAACAAACCATGATGCCTAATCCCAGCCCCATTTCACTGTTTAAAATAACCAAAATAGTATAATAAAATCCCATTGTCTAGCAGTCCCGCCATCACACTAACTATCCCTTATAAGCAATAAAATAGCTCAACAGCCATCATGGCATTCTAGCAACTCAGCAAAACAAGCCACACTATTTGGTTATTAAACTTTATTGCATACCATCATACCAATGAGATCTCTTTAAAGTAAGTGCAATCTTCTTCTTCTTCTTCTTCTTCTTCTTCTTCTTCTTCTTCTTCTTCTTCTTCTTCCACTCCTGATGCTCCTCACCCAAAACAAGCAACCAAACCATTACATTGTAACTATTGAGAAGAAAATATAACAATACATATGTGACTGCCTTGCTGGAAAACCATGAAGTACTCTACATGCCCAGCCATAAACACCCCCAACTCACTCATTACCAAACCATTCTTAACCCCTGTTTGTCCCTGACCTTTCCCCTCGAAAGCTCTCTTAAATTATGTTAGCTATACCACTAGTAGGTAATTAGACCTGTCCTACAACTGCCGTATCCTGCAACCAAGCCTCCTTTAAACCTTCTAACTCCCCTGTAACAATGCACCCAGTTTCTAAAACTACCCCAACACAGTCACCTACCTACCATGCTTCCTAAAACCCTATCTACTAAATTCACCCAAACCCCAAGTGAAATGATCCTTGCGCTATTCTGTAAAACCTTAACCTGGTATGTAACATTAACACTACCTACTCAAGGGACAAATTTGTCACCCCAAAGCTACCACGGGTTAGGAACAAACTCCAGCATCCTGTCAAACACCTCATTGGCCCTTTCCCCACATAATGGTTCAAACAACTGGATGAGTGAATACAACCACCCTAAGGTTCCAAGAAAGCAAGGGTTGAACTTCACTGGCTTGCAAGAGCCATACGGTTGTAGCCTAATAAGTTCCTGTGCTCCTATGAATGTCGTAACTCTAAGCATCCCGTGGGATCCCCACACTCCCCATAAACCGTCCCCGCCAGTTTTTCCCCTGGACTCCCTACCTACCTCTTCCTTACTTTCCCCCTATACCCATACCAATTAAATAATCAGCTCCCACTAATTAAACACAGAGCTCTAACATGCCTTACTAAGATGATTACTCAGACCCTCCTTTTGCCCCATTCCAGTGGCAAGAACATCCATCCTATCAAAACATCACCTTTTAAATCCCCTTTTCAAGCCACCGCAAGATACTTCAGCAATCTGCAAAGAAAAGAAAAAACAATGAATTCTATGTGCACACATACCAATAATTTCTTAACATGGACACACTGATAAGGACCCCTGCTACCTCATCAAGTGTACGCCAAACTGTGCACCAAAATATGGCACCGGCCCGCCTACCGCCCCCCCACCCCCCCACCCCCACCCCATCACCACCACCACACATGATTTTTTTTTTATATCCTATGACTTATATCCCCTTGGACAAGAGTGATAAGTGCTACCCACAGAAAAAGAGCTGAACTTGTCTAGCTTGTAACCATCCCCAAGCCAGTAACCTAATAACTTCCTATGATACTAAGAGTGTTATGACTCCACTACACCTACCTAAACCATGTTCACATTGACATGCCTTAATGAGCACTAAATAAAATGCATTACCTGTAACCTCATCCAGCCCACTGCGGGAACCCAAAGCCTTACCTATGGCCAATGGCTGTTGCTCCCTTTTACTATTGAAGGCAAATGCCCAAAAGCAGGGACAACTTTCACGTTAATCTAACATACTGAAAAGTTAATAGAAGAAATTGTACAACCAGTTAACCCTGAGATCACAAACTTAAATGCCTGTCCTTCTCTGACTAGCAATGTAAATCCTCTACCAAAACTCAACAACTTTGAAATCCACTTACTTCCGTCAGTAACTGTTGCCCACTTCTGCTCCCCATGTGTAACCTCCTCACTCACCACTGTTTCCATTATCTGTGAATTCACTGTGTATCGCCACAAATGGTACTCGGCACACCAACATCTACAAAGAAAAGGACAAAAGTAAACCCTCTAATATGTAAAGAGAAAGTTCCAACTTATACCCACTTATTCCAAATTACAGCCGCAGCATTCCAAGACCCCATCTTTCAAATCCACCTCTATCAGGGCGCTGACAGTTGCTCACTCAGTGTTCCCTCATCTATGACCTCATTGTGCACCACCCAAGGTATCAGGACATCCATTTAAGCAGCCTCCATCCTCTTTCTAGACCCCTTCATTCAGGACATCAACCGATGCCCGATCCAGTTCCATACCCTCGCGATCAGCAAAAGAAAACAAGTTTAGCCACTTGCCTTTACAAAACTGAAGAAAGATGAACCTTTATCCCTATCTCCTGTGACTATGCATCAAACATCTTGTCACTATGACCCCCCCTTTTAATGTCAACCCTCACCTCAATATGAATAAATTAAATACTATCAATAGGGTGAATAATATTATTCCAGCAAGACTATTTCTATAAATGAATTATCACATTTTAACCATTCTGTGATTTTCCTAATTAAAGTTGTAGTGAGCCATTGGTAAGTGCTCCACATCTTATCCAATCAGTACACATTATAATTGTCAACATTCTGCATCCTAGCGATGGAAGGAAAACAGGCAGGGTAATGAAAAATAAATGGTTCCTCCCTTTTCACAGGTCCTGTTAGAAATACCACACACCAAATCATGACTACATACAGCTAAGATGCCTACCTCTCATGTCTGACATTTACCAATTCCCTCTTTAATGAATTACTATACCTACTCATTTAAAGTATAGGGCTTACCAATTAATTCCATGCATGCATACAGCCATGCAACCCCACCCCAATAACCCCAAAACAAAGATGGGCATACAACCCATTAACTGTTATTTTTATGACATTAATTTATTTACTACAATTTTTTACATTTTCTAAATATCTCCACGACCAAGTAACACTGACAAGACTCCTTAGTCTCATATGAAAGCTCTCAGCTAGCCGAAGAAAATGCCGCCAACAGTATGCAATCAACCCAAGTGATTGATGAGATATAGTAAGTTGTTAAAATATTACAAACATAACAGCTACTGAGTTTACTGTGACCTATGAAATTTCATTTAAGATCTAAAACCTAAAGAATACTACCACTATAAAATAATTTGTGCTGAAGGGTTTCCATTCATGTTTGCCAGTTGAATTTCCCATTGGCTTTAATGAAGATTAATATTTCAGTCAAGTCACAGGATGGCCTGCAAGCCCGCAAACAGCTACGGCGCCTTACCTTTACACTGTGGAGAACCCACGCAAAATCTACTGCCATAGTGCAACCCCAACCCCCCACCAAACTAAATGAGGGAAAAGTTCACAAAACCCTCACAACCCCACGCAGAATATGAATTGTCTGTCATTATTGTCCTCCTGCTGCCATTGAGGAAGAGCCCTTAGCCAGAAAACCACCATTTTATATAACCGGACCACAATATGACCACAATATGAGGCAAATCTATCCTGTTATGAGTTCTCATGCATGAGCAGCATCATCCCATTACTTGGCTTACACCCAAACCCATGAAAAAGCAGTCACTACACCATAAAAGCAAGCTTAATGGAAAGGTCCTGCCATCCTACTCCACCAACACCCAAGGTCATTTCACAATGCATGATCTTTATTACTATAAATATCTGCACCACTCTGCCTGAAAACAAAGAGTCACTCTAGATCTGCATAGCAGAGAGGCATGACGAATAAACTGCCCTTTTTTTTTCTTCCCTTTCTTTTGGTTATTGGGCCAGTGATGTAAAAACACAAGCTCCCACAACTACGCTGTAGCCCCTCCCACTACTGAAGTAACCTACCTCACTTAACTGCCACACTCCGACATGCTGCACAAATTAAGCCAAACCTCCAGCACTCCACAGGCACTGCACTGCCCAAGAACCTGACCAAACCACAAGACCACAAAGCAAACAGTGCATCCCCCAAGCACCCAAAGTAACCGCGAGGAAAACCCAGACACCCAAGAGCCACCTCGCATCCCACCCTCCCCCCACCACCACCTCAACCCATCACAGAAAAACCTGCAACTGAGACTGCCGCTCGGTTGACCAAAACAAAACTTAGCCACTAAATCTGAGCATGAACAAAACCCACATTCAAACCCCTGACTCAGCCATGAAGTCAGCAGAGACCAAAAGACAAGGCCTCCTCACAACCTCCACGGCCAGCGGTCCGCTGCCTGCAAGAAAACTGACAAAACCATGTGTGCAAACTGGGACAACCTTGCCAACCAACTGAAACACCACCATGTGCACAACAAAAGCAAACGCCATGAGGAAAACCCCACAAACACCACCATCCCATGCAAGCATGCAGCACCCCAACTCCGCCCCTCACAGGTACAGTAGAAGATCCATGACAAACAACTACCACCTGCCTCCACTCCACCTGCCTCCACTCAGTCACAGCTGACCCTCCACCCATTGCAAAATAGATAAACAATCACAAAAAAAATTCAATGAAGTTGCACAGTGCAGACGCACCAGTAAATGCAATTCCTCACCTCCGAGATCCTTGGAACACCTCACATCTCATGAGCACATTCAGCCAACATGGCACCCCACACACCTGGGCAAACTCCATACCCAAAAGAAACCCCAAAACCCTGTTCAACCCCCAAAACAGAAATACATACACCAACAAAGGAAGCAGTGACAGGGAAAGAAAGATAGAGAGAAACAGAAGTGGTCCACATCTCCCCCATTTCACTGTTCTGCATATCATCACCTCCACAATATTCACCCCTGAACTCCACAATTCAGATGCAGCAGCACTCTCAAAAATAGAATGTTGACACTGCCCTTAATCAACAACAAAAAATATCCTATTTTTTTTCCTATTCCTTTCTACAGATGCGGTCACCATGTACATCTGCCACTTCAAGCAAGTTTGTAGAAACAAGCTATGCAGCTCAGAAAAACCACAACGCTGAGAGAAACCATTGCCATCAACCACCAGCACTCTGGAAACACACCAACCATGCTTCATCAATATCACTAGCAGCAAAAGGCAGGGAAATATTCACCACTTACAAAAACAACTCTGTCCAACAACCACTCCAATCCCCACCAGGCATGCGCTGACCACAGCGCCACCTGAGTCAAGAGCCTAAAGCCCGCGAAAATACATTTGTAGATCCCTCCATCAACCCAACCACTGAAACTGACACACAATGACCACCACCAATGCTAACACCGCCCTGCGACCCAGATCCCCAAACCTAGTGTACCAGAGAACAGACCCCAAAAAAAATGACAAGGAGGTTGCAACAAGGCTAGACTCCCTCACCACACTGCTGGAACCTACAACACATGCCTCTCCACCTCTCATAGCAAAATCTAACGGCCCACCGACAAAGCCCCAAACAAAAGTGGGCCTAAGGCTCAAAACCAGGGACAAGCCCCAAACATCTCCCCCACAAGCCTAGAAGGCCGATGAGGGAACAGGTCCCGGATCAGCCTGGACCCTCCGAATGCCACAAAATCCAAAAATCCACTGTCTATCACTTTCCTCCATCCTTGGTCCTCAAGGACCCACCACCAGTTCACAAGAAAACCTCAATCCTCCAGGTTGTCATGGACACAAACTTGCAGTATAGCAAGTTCACATCAAAATGTGACTCCTAATCCAGTTACACTTGCCTAAGCCCCTCCCTACCCCTACCTCACTTCCTCACAAGCCTCATCCATTCCTATTTAACCCTATCCTACCCCTATCCTCCCAAATCCTGCAACTCTAACTAACCGCCCCCCTTGAAGATGTCCCTGGACAAAATGGTCTGTTCCAAACCTCATTTATACTAAATGATGTGCACTAGCTGCATTTTAATACGACGACTTAGAAGTCATGCTGGCTCACAGAAAAGAGTTTATACCCCAAAAAAATGTTCTTACAGTCAAAAAAGGTATGTTACTCTAAGGTATTATGTGCTAAAAAAAAAAGTAGCTGCTAGTCTTAATTAAGTCACTGCAATACACTTGAAGATCTTCACTTATTTCTATGTAGATTGCAAATCTAAAGACAAAAACCATTGCTGTTCTCACACTAACCATGCATCAAATTCTATTGCACTTAACAGAGTAGGCAGTCTGAAGTGATAACAAAAACAAAATGTCTTATAGTGAGAATTATTTACTAGCTACTATAGTTTATAAGTAAATGAATGCTATGCTAATGGCTCTAAAGGGTCATTTTAAGTCTAGTTAAGATGTTTAGGTTAGAGTCAAACACTGTATCTTGTGTCTATGAGACAAAGACCTTAATGATTATGCCAAACCAAGGTTGCTGCTGTTCCCTTCATAACAACATAAGTGGAACCTGGAGTACAATTATAGAGGTTGCAGGTTATACTGATGGACTGAATTCAGAGAAATGGCAGAAAATGATACTACATTAAAAAAATGTTCAAGAGATGTAATGTTTCATCTATTAGGAGTATACTTTTCATCTGTTCAAAAATTACCTTCTCAAAAACTACCTGCTGACAGATGAATCATGATGAAAATTATTCACCTCTGCTGTTAGATGTATAACATTAATTGTGGGAGAACAGGAGAATGAGTTCTTTATTTTAGCCCTTCAACTATCACATATGTGTTTTCAGAGCCATTTTCTTTTGTATCACAATTGCTTGAGGAAACCAAAGGCTGCTAGTAATCAGTGTTGCCATTTTATGATTGAATTAAATTCCCTTCTGCATTGCTATTACATATGTGCACTTTTTTGTCTCTGCCTGTCAGTAAAAGTATGTACCATGAGATTCCTCAGTCATAGAAACAGAGTAAAAGAATGCAGCCTATATATTTTGTGTTTCCTAATGAGAGAAAGAAAGCATAATAAGACTTTTCAGGTTCTTGTTAACACATAAATTGCATTTTCCTTGCCTAATACTAAATTAACTTATAATGAAGGATAGTAAACTAGAAGGGTTAAATTCATATTATAAATTTGAATTTGTAAGATACTTCCTCCATAGGTTTGGGCCAAAAATACTCTGATAATAGAGGTGAGGAAGGTATGTCAGCCAGAATTACATTGTTTTTCTTTTTAATTTGAATGACTAATCATGTTCTTCAGTACGTATGTATCATATCATGTTATGAGTACCTCTTTAATTCACTTAGTGGATTGTTGTTCTTCCTGAACATGGTAATAGAGGGTTTTCTATGAATAAAATGGAGGCGGTTCCTCCTCTTTCAGTTCAGCTAATCCAGGAACTCATATAAAGAAAAATATGAGAATAATGGATGCAGTGATACTGTAGTTGGTGAATTATAGTTTTCATATAATAGTGTTGACTTATAAGATAAGATTATGAATTTGCTTAGTATTACATCACTATGTGAATATGTACTAAGTTTAGAGGCCAGGAGAGGAAATGTTTGGCATTCTATATAAAAATTCCCACTGACTCATGACAGTGGAATGAATCACCCCTCAAGAAGTAAAGGTTCTGTTTTGGAATGTGAATGGCATTGTTATAGACGATATACAGGCATACAAATCAATGCAGACATTCTTACAAGGCCTTCAACACCATTCTATCTGCTGGTACTATAGATAAACTCTCCCAGACTAATATAAATCCCTATATAGCCCACTAGATAGCCAATGGCTGTACAACAAAACCACACTATTACAGAGGAGTTTCATAGGGGCTCTGTCTTAGGCCCCCTGTTGTTCAGTGTCTTCTTCTCAGAAGTAAACACCAGTGTCAAGCAATTATGGTTAATGGTGCTATGTAATTCAGACAGTCCTGTAAAACTAGAAAGAACTTAGACACATTGTGTTAATACCGAAAATGTAAAAGCCTGCTAAATCTTATAGCTTCTAGAAAACTGCTGCAACAGTGAGGACTTTCAGTCAACAGACTCACCTTTCTAGTGTTCTTCAAGGTTAGTTACTTTTATTTCAAAGAACTGGCTTTGTTTGCCAACTTATGGCAAGCCCATCTTATAACCAAAAAAAAAAAAAAAAACATGAACTATCTGTGTACTTTTTGTGATAATTTCAAAGTCCAGATTATTGTTAATGGCATTGTGTGTGTGGTGTATGCAAGTTACAGAATGAACACTTTACTGATAAATATCCAGCTTCAAGATCTTTCCTGAAACTTGTATAAACATACGAATGCAAAGTCAACTGAAAACCCAAAGTTTCATGTTCACTGGATTCTGGTCCATGATAGCTTGTGCTTTTTACTTTCCTCTGGCACACATTACACTAAAATGTTTATTGTTTTAAAATGATGAACTACAGTTGCTAATGATGAAAAGGCCATTCCATGAAATAATGTAGCTGTTAAGAGCCATATTATTGACTCAATACTTTTCAGCACTCAAAAAAAAAAAGGCAAGGTGAAGCAAATCATACCCTACTTTTTTGTTCAGTTCATTTTTAATGCAAAGGTTTCCACCTCACAAACATTTCTCAAAATCTCATCATCAGAACCTTTTCCTGTTATAAAATTATGTAAAACATGAAAGACGCTGACAAAGGGCAGTTACCTCCATGTCTGTACAGTGCCATATTATGAACTGCGCTACAAACATTATCTATAATTTTAAAGAAGGTGTTATAGATTTGTTCTGACAAAATCGGTTCATATGTTTTATGCTGTCTGTTTTCTTTCTCTGTCTGGGCTTGCATACTTCTTACTTCCTTTTTGTTTGCTGCCCCCTTCTTGAGAGTGAAATGAGTGCACCAAACAGATTGTGGGTAAGAGGCCCATATTCTTACCACCCTTCCAGCCTTAGTTTATATGCTTTGGCCCAACCGTTTCATCTTAAGACTCATTCTTTATGGTGTTCTGGCACTAATTTTATTGCCAGTTGCTGTTTTAATTTTTTGTTTACTTGTGGGTTGGCTTATTTTACTTTTATGCAAAATATCAAGGATAAAAGCTAGACAATAAATTTGAAGTTGTACTTGAATACCTGCCATTCAAATAATTATCTAGTTTTAGTTTGAAATTCTTGAAAATGTATGCAAGTTAAAAAGATCATGGCTATGAAGGAAAGAGGATGACCCAAGGTAAATGAAGTCATGCCCTGAAATGCTTAGGTATTGATATGTTGGTTGTCTCAAGAGACTCAACAGACATGACACAGGATTCCTAATTCAAGTGCAGATAAGTTATCAATTCAAATAAATTACACGGTAGTTACAGAAGAGGTGTTTGAGAACCTTTTACCTGTTCGTATACAGACAACCTTCCAAAACAGAAATTTAAGAGTAAGAAGTGTAAGATGCTACCAACTTTTTAAAAAAGAGCATCTAGGGCTATAACATTTTAGCACAAAAGAAGAAGGGGAATCTGTTTCATTTTTGTTTGTATTCATAGTGGATTTGGATATCAAACGTCAGGCACATTGATAAATATTTTAGAAAAGGTGTGTATACAAGTCTATGCAAATTTAGAAACAAAACCTCATGTTTTATTCCTGATTGACTGCATTGTCAGCTGGAATTTAAAAACAGCAGTCTTGGTTCCCCTTCTTCAGAATGACCCCCAACCCTTCTTCTGTATTATAACATGATGTTACTAAAATGTGCCAAATAACAAACCATGAGGTCAGATGCATTTTATCTGATTAGCAGTGAAAACTATTTTGTGGCCACTGGCTTCCTAAGCCTAATATTATTGTTTTCATCCTGTGTGTCATTTTACCCACAAATTAAAATAAGAATGTTAAGGTGGAGCACAGCAGCCCTGTTGACAAGATACTTCTTTTTTCATCTGGCTCTGCCAGGAAACTTGTTTCTATCTTTAAAAAGTTATTTTTGCAACAACTATACTAAGGTAGAAAAAGGTTGGTAAAAACTGTAAACCAACCTTAATGGTTGCCTTAATGCTGACACCTCTCAGTTTGCTCTCATCTGGTGATGAAAACAAATGCAATGATGGGTCAAGAAAGGTTTTAATGGCCAGCAAGCAGTGGACGCAAAAACTACAAAAAAATGTGTCATTAGATGGCACTCCAAATGCTACACACAGATGTGGAGGGTAGTTATAGTGAGTTTGTCATACTACACAGCTGAATAACTTCAAGGTGTTCACCCTCCCCCCCCAAGACAGACAGGCATTCAGTCACTGCTTCAGATTCTGATCCCCAAAAGAAAGCAAAATAAATGCAATCATAATTCTTGATTTTCTGCTCTTATATTGTGTTGCTGGTTATTGTATCTGTGACTGCAGACAGTAATTGCGGGCATTTAGACAAAGTTCAGACATGGATATACATTATACACACACACACACACACACACACACACACACACACACACACACACACACACACACACACACATATTAAAAGTAGTTATCTGTTACCATTTGTCAGTATCAATAAATTTGATAATCTGATTCAGATTTACAACAGTCCAAATGTGGACACCCATATGAAGTTAAATATGTCTTAATTTAGATGAAGTCTTGATTCACTTATATGCAGCCTTGGATTATACTTTAGAATGCACACAGGTTCATTTATAGAAATTCCACTGTTATTATAGAAAATAAGCAAATAAGTAGTAATATAGCAAACTGATGGTAAGCATTATAATGTTTAATTAACTTTTGGTTCTTGATGCTTTTTCAGATAAAGTTCTTTGCCCTCTTAAATGGCATCAGAACAAAAATGTTCTGCTGTAAATATGACATTGTTTATTGAAATATTCTCAATAAGACCCACTAATGCTTTTTGCTTACTAATGTTAGAACACACAACCAATGTGCACAGTGCCTACTTAGCACTTTCAGTTACAGATTTGTCAGAGCTGGAATTAAGTTATCAGGGACTTTTAATTGTAGAGCATATGAAAATAAGGACAGTTAGTAGCAATATATTAGAGGTGATTCACTTCATAAGGAAAAAAAAACAATTAAAGATCAAGCAGAGGGCACAGCCATTAGTATATCCATGAAAATGCTGCATTACATGATAAGCATAATGGTTAAGGAAGGTTGTTGAATCACCACTGATGTTTATTTTATATACAGAAACAGTAATATGAGCCAGAAAAGAAGGGTGAATCATCAACACTAAACATATTATATGAAGGAACAGTGATATGCACCCGGGCCAGATACTGATGTGCATGTTACAGGCAAAAGGGACAAGATCGTAGGAAGTAATGCTGCATAACCATTCCAAAATATGTTAAATGTGGAAAGAATTTGTGAGCCAGAGCAGGACAGTGAATCATCATTTCCTGGTATATTACCTGCAGGGGTAATGATATGGGCCAGGCATAATACTGAATCACAATCTCATTGGTATATTATATGCAGGGATGGTAATATAGGCCATATCAGGACACTGAATGACCATCTTCTTGCATAATATATTCCAAGAAGGTGATATGAGTCACAGCCAGATAATAAATCACCATTAAAATGTATATTTTATATTTGGCAATGGAATTTGATTAGAAGGGACTGCTGGACCACCAGTGACTTCCAGTGATAATCACTTATACAGGGTTAGACATGACAGCCTGAGATATTGCATATCTCATAACAGACAATAATCTAGCCTTTCAACTCTGTGGCTTTTAGCTTTTCCTTTAATATATTGTTTTGCAAGCTTCAGTTCAGGCGCTGCAAATTTTAATTTATTTGTCAGATAAGAAGATAGAATTTGCATTCCTGAACACTTATAGCTGACTAAACTAGAGTATCAGTTTTGACAGACAGCTCAGATGAAAGGAACTCTATTTCACATGGTTTTAGTCACATTCTGTTCAATACTTGCTTATAGCTGAAATGCTATAAAACTATAAAAGTCAAAGAAGTGGGAGATTACACAAAGTATATACTAGTTTGCTTTTTGAATACTCTTTTTCATTATCTGGTGTATTTTATTACTTGGTTGTGCTGCTGTTGTGAATGTTATTTCAAACTATTTGAAACTGTATTTGAATGATGTTTACAGCATCTTTCTATGGGAGGATATGCCATCTTCCCTATTATAGGCAATTCTGCAGTTATTGCTTCCTTAGGAGAATGATATTTTAACCTTTGCTTTGACTACTGTAAATGAATATGAAGCTTTTTTATGACTGGCTTTTGATGGTATAGCATAACACTTTGTATGAAATTAGCCCTTACACAAATGGCCATTGTCAAATTGGGTAACTTCAGAATTATTTCAATTTGATATCAGTCATATGACACAGTATATCTGCTTTTTAAACAGAGTATTCAGTGTTTTTATATAATGTGTGTATATATATATATATATATATATATATATATATATATATCTGTTGTCATAAATCAGCAAAGAAAAATTATTTCCCACAAACATCAAACAGAGGCAACCAATTTTCGGCATGGGTTTTTTTTTTCATCATTGTATGCTGGTCATATTATACCCTCGGATTTACTAATCTTCCTTGCAGGACTAGTGTAGTCCTGCACGGAAGCAGCTGCTTAGGAGCAGGACAGCAGCGCTCCATGCATATTAATGAAGGTGCGCTGCCCGACCTCCTAGGCATACACGGAGCATGTAAGAGTGCAGAGGGCATGTCTAAGAGCAGAGCACTCAGACTAAACACTCCCCTACAAAGTAGAACAGCAGAAAGTGGAAATAAATGAGCGAGGCCACTCATAGGTGTCCACATATCCCCACCAACAGTCCCCCATGTGTACAACAGCAACAGTACATATAAATAAACTGAAGAAAACATGTCATATTTATTGTAAATCCGAGTACAGCTAACCATAGGTACATGGGTGTGCCCATCGCTTAGCTACGGTTAAAGCAGCTGAAAAGGCCAAAGAGGATAACAAGGAAGATATATGCAAAGGAAGCAGCACAGCAATAGTGTAGTGGACAGGGCATCTGCCTAAAGAGTAGGCATTCCTGGTTCGAGTCCCACTAAAGCACAAACCATTCTCCATGTGAAATCTGTATATGAACATTTTTTTCTCATATATTTCTAGTATAACCTACTAAATAACATTAAATGTGAACTGGATGACTGTATTAATAAGGCACTAGTAAGCAGGTGTAAGCACAAATAAGTAGTAGTAAACATATATAAGCACTAGTAAGCGTGTGTAAGTGCGTTTGCATGGGGGTAAGCAATACCTACACAGATTAAGCAAAGTAGAAGCTAACTGAGTGTTAGAAACTGTAACCGGAGGTTAGCGGTACTTAGCTCCGTGCAAACCTGCGCACACCCACATACAACCGCTTTAATGTGCTGTAATCACTGAGTACCCAACAGCCCATGTTCTTCCCAGCAACAAGATAAACAGCTCCTGCAAGGCTCAAACCAAGGACCCTGCACACCACAGAAAAAGGGAATTGCCACTAAGCTACGACAGATATGAATAAAGTTGATGTAGTCAGAAACATATCATCCAGTCCAGTCATGCAACAGCACAGAGAATGTAGACCTACAGCTAGATGGACATGTGTGTGCAAATATATTACTATCTAAACAGATACAACATATCCATAGATGTAGTCACATATTTATATATATATATATATATATATATATATATATATATATATATATATATAAGTCTATATTAGATCACTGAACGCTTAAAAAAGCGAACGGTGATTAATCAACCCTATGTAAGTGAAAGCTTACAATCTCGAACTGTCAGAACAGCAATTTTTTTCCTAGGGAAAAAAGATTGCTGTTCCAAAACACATACACGCAACACAAGCACACCAAACAAACAGCAATCCACTCACATACACCTAAAATCTGACACCTAACTATACACGCACCACTAACTGTCCACTTACCTTAACCCAAACCCTAACCCTAAGGTCTATCACTATCGCACACTCACCTCACCCGCTCCCTAACCCTAACGTCCACACAATTGCACACATACCTAGCCCGTCTCCTAACCCTAACTCACCTAACCCGCCCTAACACTCACATCCACACAATCGCACACTTACCTGAACCCGACCCGAAACTTCCCACCACAGCACTGAAAATACCAAAGCAACAGAAATGGACAACCAAATTCTTTCCCTAGTAAAAAATTTGGGTTTCTGTTGCTTTGATATTTTAAGCTTTCACTTACATAGGGTCGATTAATCACTGTTTGCTTTTTAAGTGTTCGGTGATCTAATATAGACCCATATATCTATATATATAAAAAACTATCCATATATATATATATATATATATATATATATATATATATATCTATACAAATATACGAACAGATATGCATGCAAATGCCAACGACTACACATATATCTGTCAACATCCATACATCCACATATACACAGCAAGTTACACATATGTATGCAGAGAAATGTCCCCATAGGTATATACGGACATAGTTAGAAATATGTAAGCAAATATATACACCCACAGAGGTATATATGGCCAAACATCTGGAGATAGCAATGGTAGATTAACAGACACATACATGTCCACATGCACCGTGAAAGGCCTTGACAGGCCCCAAACAATATATGTCACAATCAAATTGGCATACCCCCACTCAGACAAACATGACCACCCTGCAAAACACTATCAAGCTCAATGTAATTTACGTGTGTCATTGAAATAGGGATTTAAATTAGTCCTCAGTTATGTTCCACATGTTGACATCACACCTTCCTCTCCCCCACTCACTAGGCGGCCTGAGCATGACAGGCAAATCCAACCAAGGCCATTCACAAGCCATGCAAGCATTACCCACAGTTCCGCTTTCCCCCACATGCTGCACACATGCAGCCACCATCTCAACCCTGGTTACCGGCCTGTAGCTACCACACACTACACATTTCCCCACCACACTCCCCCCCTCAGAACCCATCCCTTATGTTGTCTCAGCCCAAGTATCCTAGGTCTGGCACATGCTGTAGTCCATGCACATAGCCATGGGTACCTATGTAACTTTGGGTGCAGATGAAAGTTGTATATCCAATGTTCGGGCTGTTCCGCATTTGATGAATGATTACCTGGTACTGGCAATAGATTTCATGTGTGACTCTGTGTACACTAAAGGATGTAGTTGTAAGTATTGCAAAGCCTACATGGCACACGGTTGGCCGGTATGCACACGAAACAGTGCCCAGCAATAACAGGCAACCTGACAGGATATGGTGCTAAATATGTAGTGGTATGTGTGTGTATATATACCCATAACTACATGAAGATATACCTCTCCCTCTCTGTAGTACAAATGTATACGTACATAGACAGACATATATAAATACCCACATACAGATATATACATATGCAGCCACCCATACATCCACATGTCATGATATATATATATATATATATATATATATATATATATATATATATATATATATATATATATATATATATATATATATATATATATATATATATATATATATATATATATATATATATATATATATATACAGATATATATATATATATATATATATATATATATATATATATATATATATATATATATATATATATATATATATATATATATATATATATATATATATATATATATATATATATTATGTGTGCATAAATATACACATATATATATCTAGGATACGATACAGCTGTTAAGGATTACATATGTTCACAGGCCGTGCCAGTGGGGTGAGGGGCCCAATCAACAAACGTGTAACACGTAGCATCAACCCCCCCCCCCGCTAGACAGGTGAAACATACAAACACGCAAGAAAAGTAAACATACCACTGCTTCCCGGACTACAGGCAAGATATAACCAGTGGGAGAGTCCTGCCAAGTCTAATCTTGAAACAAAGATAAGAATGTCCCTTGCGGGACAAGCCAAAAATTATATGGCTATTCGGCCTTCCAGTCATTACACAGATAACGTATGGCAGGTCACGCATGTACCCAGACCACAAGGTTGAGGAAGCCTGATGGCCCATGGGGTGAGACAACATATGTGCTGGGTCCCGAAAAGTAGGGAGTGGGCAGTGTGTACTGACGTGTCCAGACCTGACCTGCACCCGGAGCAAGGAAGAGTGCCAAAGAGGAGGTGCAGGTGGGGAATTATGGGTATGTAATTATAGGCCTAGGCGTGCAGGTGTTGGCTGGAGCAGTTCTTTGTGGACCACCCCAGGGATATAAGCAATAGTGTGCATTGGGCAGACCCGACATCTAACCAGCAGCCACGCCTGGTACGAGTCCCGCAGCAGCAATGTCTAGTTTACATGGCAAAGGGTGGAATAACCAGATGTGTTGTTGCAAACCCACTAAATGACACCAAAGAACACATGGTCACAACACCCCACTGTAGGCATGTAAGCCGAACTAATTGGCATCACAGGGTATTATTGCTGTCCTCACCCCCACCCAGGGGTGTGAGTGTCCAGACCTACCCCCAAATGCAGGGTATATACACAGCTGTCACTGTAGAAGATATGGTCACCTGTGGACCTTCCCGTCAGGCTACCTGCACATCCCTGGACATTTCCCCTACTATCTGCCCCTCCATGTGCCCCATTAACACCACTTACCTATCAACTCCTGTTTCATTACTATTACTGTTCACAGTCACAGGTAGGTGACACCCTCTTCCCCAACTATATTGGCATAATCTGGAACCTCCTACCCACGTATATTACCTCAGCTGTCCCACACGACACATGTAAATAACACATGAAGGAACACTTCAAACACACTTGGAGCAGCACATGCTCACCGCCTGGCGAATCCCCCCCCCCAACTAACACTCTATACCCCAACACTAACTAGTGAAACCGACACCTCCTGTCCTGTCCACATACAAATCCCAACATCCTGCATACCTTCCCTATTGCTCCACCACCAATCATTCCAACGGCCTACTATACAGTTACAATGCTCCCCCCCTACCGACCTATCTACTCCTTCACTATTCACTTCTACTCTAACACACAAGTATGGCATAACTAAACCTAACCTGAATACCTGAGTGTAACCTATCCAGAACTGTTCAACTGGAATCTCAGTTCATCTTAAACTGACCTATGTCAAAAGTCATACCTGACATGTAAACCTGACCTAAGCATGTATAATACCGACATGTTAATGTGAACTAAGCTTGAAGAATGTGGTACGTAGCTATGTTAAGTCTGTTAGTCTCTATGAATGAGTACACCTCAGTACTACATGTAATGTGTAGCTGGGGATTACTGTGGAGCTTCACTCCCCAGGCCACCGCTGACAATGGAGAAGCATCCAGTCGGAATGTCCAGGACAACAAATGAGAACTAAATACATGAAGTAGTGTGGGGGTATGCTACAGCAAGTGGGATTACGCTTGTTTAGGCAGCAGTAAGCAGTGCCCACACTGGTTAAGCAATGTGGAGGTCAATCCAGTGTAAGATGCCGTAAATGGATGTCAGCAGATCTGAGCCTCATGCACACACCAGTGCATACCCACCTACACTTCCTCTACAGTGCCTTAGTACCTCTGTAGCCAACAGCTCTCATTGTGCCCATTAACAAAGTAAACTGCACTACCAGGTTCCAAACCCCCACCCTGCACACTATAGTCTAAGTGAGTTACCACGAAGACATGGCAGATACACATTTAGTTGCTGTTATTGCAAACATATCATCCAGCACAGTCATTCAGAAGTATAGGAAATGTATGTAGGTATGTAGATTAATACCAGCAAACATGTGTACATCGCTCAATCACAGTATTCTGAGCAGTCTATGTGTATTAATGAACAGTGCCTGTCCAAACATACTGTGAGAAGAGTAGTCTTGCATAATACTGAAGAGAAGAATGAAAAACGGTGCATGCCATGGGGGTGTCTGGGCTTGCTTCATGCACAGAATGTCACAACTGGGGCGTTGGTTCCACAGAACCGGGAGATGAGGCTGGCCCGGTGTGTGAGCATACCACTGCTTCTCGAACCCCTGGCAGGATGCTACCAGTGGGAGAAACAGTGTAGACCAGCAAAGCCTACCTGTGACACAACAACAGGTCTGTCCCTGGTGGGACGAACCAAACCTCATGGGTCACATAGGTGTTTACACCAGTATCATAGGAGGATCAAGGGAAGGCTCAAAGGTATGTGGACTAAATGGATGAAGCACCTGCTGAAGCTTGGGTTGAGACAGTATAATGGAAGAGTACCGACACGTGTAGAGAGGGAAATGTGTGGAGGTGTGGTATGGCTGGGCTAGCAACTGGGGAATGGATGGATGCTGTGCACGTGGAGTTCGGGGGCGGGGGAAGGAATCATGGGTATTAAAATATGGTAGAAATATGCAAATGAAGCAGAACAGCAATAGTTTAGTAGGTAGAGCATCCGACCAATGAGCAGGCATTCCTGGTTCGGGTCCCACTGTTGCACAGTCTATTTTACATGGCAAAGCACGTTATAAACAATATTTTGTTGCAAGACTCACAAAATAGCTGAAATATATGAACTGGAGTACAGCAAGATATGCACATGTGACATATCAGTGTCAGATGGAATAAGGCACTAGTAGGCAGGTTTAAGCACAAGTAAGCAGTAGTAAGCATATATAAGCACAAGTAAGCGTGTTTAAGTGTGTTAACATGGGGTAAGCATTACTTGCACAGAATAAGCAAAGTAGAAGCTAACTGAGTCCTAGAAACTGTAACCGGAGGTTAGCAGTGCTTAGCTCCGTGCAAACCTGCGCACACCAGCGTGCACCCATGTACAACTGCTTTAATGTGCCGTAAACACTCTGTACCAAATGACCCATGTTCTGCCCAGCAACAAAATAAACAGCTTCTGCAGGGCTCGAACCAAGGAACCTACATACCATAGACAAAGGGATTTACCTCTAAGCCATGACAGATACGAATGAAGTCGATGTTGTCAGAAACATATCATCCGGTACAGTCATGCAACAGCACAGAGAATGTATACCTACAGCTAGATGGACTTGTGTGCAAATATATTACTATCTAAACTAGTCACATATATATATATATATATATATATATATATATATATATATATATATATATATATATATATATATATATATATATATATATAAGAAATATCCAGACATATATACATATATAGATACAAATATATGAACAGGTATACATGCAAATGCCGACAACTACATCTATATGTCCACATATACACAGCAATTCACAATATGTATGTAGATATATGTCTGCGTAGGTATAAACAGACATAGTTAGAAATATATCAGCAGATATATATACCCACAGAGGTATTTACGGCCAGACATCTGTAGATAGCAATGGTAGATTAACAGTCACATATATGTCCACATGCACCGTGAATGGGCTTGAGAGGCCCCAAACAATATACGTCACGTACAAATTTGCATACCCTCCCCTAACCAAACACGTCTGCCCTGCAATACACTACCAAGATCATTGTATTGTACATGTGTCATTGAAATAGCGAATTAAATTAGCCCTCTGTTATGTTTCACATGTTGACATCACATCCCCCTCTCCCCCACCCACTAGGCGGGCTGAGCAGTACAGACCCATCCAACCAAGACCATCCCCGACCCATATATTCATTACCCACAGTTCTGCTTCCCCCACCCGCTGCACACACACAGCCACGATCCCTTCCATGGTTACTGGCCTGTAGCTACCACACCACCACACATTGCCCTCCCTCCACTCCCCCCGGTACCCATCCTGTATGTTGTCCTGACCCGAGTATCCTAGGTCTGGCACACGCTGTAGTCCATGCACATAACCATGGGTACCTTTGTAATTCTGAGTGTAGGCGAAAGTTGAATACCCAGTGATTGGGTTGTCCCACATGGGACGAATGTTACCCTGGTAATAACAATAGATTTCACATGTAACTTAGATTACACTAACAGATCTAGTTGTACATATCGCAAAGCATACATGGAACACAAGGTACCCATTATACACACAAAACACAGTATCCAGCAATACAAGACTACATTACAGGATATGTAGCTAAACATGTACAGGTATGTTTGTGTGTATATATACCCATAACTAAATATATATATATATATATATATATATATATATATATATATATATATATATATACCTCTCCCTCTCTGTAGTACAAATGTATACATGCGTAGACAGACATATATATATAAATACCCACATATAGATATATATACATATGACATATGGAGACACCCATACATCCACACGTCATCAGATATATATATATATATATATATATATATATATATATATATATATATATATATATATATATATATATATATATATATATATATATATATATATATATATATATATATATATATATATATATATATATATATATATATATATATATATATATATATATATATATATATATATATATATATATATATATATATATATATATATATTATATATATATATATATATATATATATATATATATATATATATATATTTATATGTGTATATATATATATATATATATATATATATATATATATATATATATATATATATATATATATGTATACACACAGATATATAGCTATGATATGATACAGCACTTAGGAATGACATATGTTCACAAGCCGTGCCAATGGGGGTGAGGGGCCCAATCAACAAACGTGTAATACATGCACCCTCACCAGCCAGACAGGGGAAACAAACAAACACACAAACAATGTAAACAATCCTCTGCTCCCCAAACCACAGGCAGGACACAACCAGTGGGGGGAACACTGTGGACCCACCAAGTCTAATCTTGCAACAGAGACCAGAGCGTCCCTTGCGAGACACCCCAAAAATTGATGATGATTGAAGTCAGACACTGTAATAATTTATCTATGCAGGCCATGTACGTACATAGACTACAAGGTTGGGCAAGCTTGATGACCCATGAGTCGAAACAACGTACGACATGGGTCCCGACACGAGGAGAGTGGGCAGTGCATAGTGGTATGGTTAGTTCCAACCTGCACCCACAGTAAGGATGAGTGCTGTAGAGGAGGAGTGGGTGGGGGAACTATGGGTAAGCAATTATGGGCCTAGGCTTGCAGGTTTTGGCTGGTGTGGTTCTATTTGGACCGCCCTGGGGATGCAAGCAATAGTGCGAATTGGGCAGGGCCACTGCCTAACGAGCAGCCATTCCCGGTATGGGTCCCACTGCAGCACAGTCTATTTTACATGGCAAAGTACGGTATAACCATATGTGTTGTTGCAAAACCCACTACATAACACCAAAGAACACATGGTCGCAACACCCCACTGTAGGCATGTAAGCTGATCTAAGTGGCATCACAAGTTATTATTGTAGTCCTCTTCCCCACCCAGGGGTGTGAGTGTCCAACGCAAACTCCAACTGCAATGTATATGCACAGCTGTTGCTGTAGAAGACATGGCCAGCTGCGGATCTTCCCTGCAGCCTTCCTGCACATCCCTAGATAATTCCCCTAATAACTCCCCCCTTTTTGCCCCATGAACACTACTTACCTATCAACCCCTGTTCCATTTCTATTAATGTTTAAAGTTACACATAGGTGACACCCTCTTCCCCAAATATATTGCCAGAATCTGGAACCCCCAACCCACATATATTACCTCAGCTGTCCCACAGGACACATGTAAATAACACATGAAGGAACACTACAAGCACACTTGGATCAGCAATGGCTCACCACCTTGCAAAATCCCCCCCCCCCAACTTACACTCTATACCACTACATCAACTAGTGAAACTGACACCTCTTGTCCTGCCTCGCATACAAATCCCAACATCCGACAAACCTTCCCTATTGCTCCCCATCCACTTATTCCAACAGGCTACTATACAGTTACAATGTCACCCCCACTACCTACCTACTCCTTTACTATTCCCCTCAACTGTACCACACAGGTGTGGAATAACTAAACCTACCCAAATACCTGCTTGTAACCTATCCAGAACTGTTAAACTGGAATCCAACTTCACCTTAAACTGACCTTTGTAAACAGTCATACCTGACATGTAAACCTGACCTAAGCATGTATAATACTGACATGTTAACGTAAGCTAAGCATGAAGAATGAGGGACATAGCTATGTTACGTCTGTTATTCTCTATGAATGTGAACACCTCAGTATTAATTGGATTTAGTAGCTGGGGCCACTGTGGAGCTCTACTCCCCGTGCCACCGCTGAAAATGGACAAGCATCCAGTCGGAATGTCCCACTCCACAAATGTAAACTAAATACATGAAGTAGTGCAGGGGTATGCGGGAGCAAGCAGGTATAAGCCTGTTTAGGTGGCGGTAAGCAATTACCACACTGGTTTAGCAATGTAGATGCTAACTCAGTGCAAGGTGCTGCAACCGGAGGTCAGCAATGCTGAGTCTCACGCAAACCAGCACATACTCTCCTGCAATTGCTCTACAGTGCCTTAGTCACTCTGTAGCCAACAGCTGTAGTCGTGGCCATTAACAAAATATTCTGCACTGCCAGGTTGCAACCTCCCAACCCTTCATACTATAGTCTACATGAGTTACACTAAGCCATGGCAGATACCCATTCAGCCGCTATGATCACAAACATATCATCCAGCACAGTCATCCAACAGTATAGGAAATGTATGTAAGTGTGTAGATTAATACCACCAAACGTGTACATTGCTCAACCACAGTATTACAAGCAGTCTATGTGCATCAAAGAAAAATTCCTGCCCAATCATACTGTGAGAACAGTAGTGTTGCATAATACCAAAGAGAATAATGAAAAACGGTGCACACCATGGGGGCGTGCTTCATGCACAGAATGTTAGACCTGGGGCGTTGGCTCCGCAGACCCGGGAGATGAGGTGGGGTGGGTGTGTGAGCAAACTGCTGTTTCTCAAAACCCTGGCAGGATGCTACCAGTGGGAGAAACAGTGTAGACCAGCTGATTCTACACTTGACACAACAACAGGTCCGTCTCTGGTGGGACGAACCAAAAGTTGTGGGTCACATCGATGTCACCACCAGTATCGAAGGAGGATCAAGGGAAGGCTCGTATGTACATGGACTAAACAGATGAAGAGCCTGCAGATGCTTATCTGGAGACAGTATACTGGAGGAGTACCGAGATGTGCAGAGAGGGAAATGTGTGGAGGTGTGGTATGGCAGGGCTAGCAACTGGAGAATGGATGGATGCTGTGTACGTGGTGCTCGGGGGCCGGGGAAAGGGAGCATGGGTATGACATTATGGTAGAAATATGCACATGAAGCAGAACAGCAATAGTGTAGTGGGCAGGGCATCCACCTAACGTGCATGCATTCCCAGTTCGAGTCCCACTGCAGCACATTCTATTTTCTATGTGAAATCTGTATATCCACATCATTTTTCTGTATAACCTACTAGATAACATTTATATTTGAACAGGAGTACTGTATTAAATGCACATGTAAAGTGTCAGAACCGCTTTAAAGTGCCTTAATCACTCAGTATCCAACCACTGGTGTTCTGCCCAGCAACAGAATGAACAGCTCCTGCAAGGCTCGAACCAAGGACCCTGCACACCATAGAAAAAGTTATTTACCAGTAAGCCATGACAGATATAAAGAAAGTTGATGTTTTCAGAAACATATCATCCAGTCCAGTCATGCAACAGTATAGAGAATGTATACCAACATCTAGATGTATGTGTATGTAGATATATTAATATCTATACAGATACAACTTATCTATCTATCTATCTATATATATATATATATATATATATATATATATATATATATATATATATATATATATTTCTACAACTATACACATATATATCAATATGCACAGATATACATGCAAATGCCTACATCGACACATATATGTGTCTACACCTATATGTCTACATATCCACAGCACGTGACATATGTGTATGCAGATATATATCTATGCAGGTATATACGGACATAGTTATATATATGTTAGCAGATATGTATATCTATATAGGTATATATGGCCATATATCTGTGGATAGCAATTGCAGATTAACAAACACACATATGTCCACATGCACCGTCACCCCCCCCACAGCCAAGCACATCTGCCCTGCAGTACATTACCTAGTGTTGCACTTCCCATAACCAGGACCTGACACAACATGGCCACAAGATGTTAACAGTAAGTCATCCCACCTGTATGATGTCAGGCTGGTATTGTTAACATACAGTACAGTCTGCCTCCCATAGGAAATGTAATATGTGTAAGCCATCAACATCCCCAGGATACAGATACACAGACAAAGATACGCACATATATATATATATATATATATATATATATATATATATATATATATATATATATACACATATATGGATATATAAAGATATACATGTGACTACACATGCACACGCAGATATATGCACAGTAAGATACATATATAAAAGGTGCACACAATATGGAACAGCCACTATGCCTACAGTTAACACCTGAACAATTGGACACTGTATGGGCCACCCATACATATGTTAATCATTGTTTGCAACATATACCCATAGAGAGGTCATAGGAAAGACACCACACACAGGTTTGCAGAAATGGAAAACCTTTAATTGTGTACTATTACAGTTCTATATTCCTTGTCATATATCTGTTCAGACACTGACAACCATATAAACAGAGTACTGCAACCGTGAAACAGTTTCACTAATACAGTAGTCTGTAAAGGTTCACAACTGTTGCTGTCCAGGCCAAACCCTTCAAATTGTACAATAATGAAGAACAGGGGTGGCTCGGGCTATAGGACTGCAGGACTGCAGCCTCCCAGCTGTAAAAAGAAGCAAAAAACAAGCACATGTGTGCGTAAAATGCCCCTGTTGCTATATACTGGTGGCAGGCTTGAACCCTGTACCTTGCATGCAGGTGGCAAAAGCATGAATTCCCTACCTACCACCATTTGCAAGGCGCTTGTAGATTTTGCCTCATATTTGTTCTGTTCTGGTCCTCATAAAATCTGTGGTTTCTGCATTTTTTTCCTTGTACAGTTGGCAGTGCAGTGGTGTAGTGGTAGAATTGTTGTCTGACAGCTACAAGTTCTCCAGTTTGATTCTTGGGGTGCCTTCTGTGTGGAGTGTGCATGTCCTTCCTGTGTTTGTGTGGGTTTCCTCTGGTGTCCTCCCATCTTACAAAGACATGTGTCTGGAGTGTTTCTCCCTGGGCCTCTGACTTTTGTTCCAAGTCAGACTTTCCTGGTTAACAAATGTTAAATAAATAAAAATGACAGGCATTTGAATTTCAGACTTCATATTCTTCAGAAAGTACATGGTAACACAAAACCTTTTATTCTAGCACTTTTCTAAGTTTATAAGATGGATATTTGAAATTTGCCCCTATTTTTGGGACTGTATTCCCCCATTATTGGCTTTGTCCACATTTTTTGTGCTAAGGTGGAGAGCTATGGAGAGAACTGAATTCACTGAATATGTTTGGAGGCTGTATCCCCCCATTACTGGCTTTGTCCAGGTGTTTTTTGCTAAGAGGTTGAGAGCTATGGTAAGAACTGAATTCACAGAATATGTTTGGGGGCTGTATTCCCCCATTATTGGCTTTGTTCAGGTGTTTTGTGCTAAGAGCTTGACAGCTATGGTGAGAACTGAATTCACTAAATGGTAGCCATTTAAGTTTCAGTCTTCCTTTCTTTAATAAAACAGCTAATTTAGCATAGTGGTATGTTACTTTGACTGTTTTGCACAGGGTCCTGGGTTCAAAGCTTGACAGTGAAATGAATGGCAGTAACACAGCATTTTATTCTAGCAACTTTCCAACATTATACAAGCAATTTTTAAAATGTGTCCCTGGTTTTGGGGCTTTTGTCCTCCCCAATAAATGTTGGCTTTTTTCAGATTTCTTGTGCTGCAAAGTTCAGATACACAGCTCAGTGTCGAGTAGATTTTACAAGGAGCTGAGAGCAGCAGGGGAACAAAAATTTAGTGCTGCTTATGGTAAGTCTGCTTGCATTGTTAATAGCACAACAGTTAGTGTATGTGCTTTTGATGCAGAAGGCTGTGGTTTCTACCCCCACAGTATGTAGATACATTGCTGATAATGTACTGTGTTGTAAAGGGAGTGGATGCTGCAGTCCTTTTTGACGAAGATGCCTAGTAACTATGAACCTGTTATCAGTTTGCCATCCATTCCCTATTGCAATATTACTAGCAATTTATTCCTCCAGGGCAACCAGCACTTTATTTGTAGAAGAAACAATGAAATATAAAGTTGTTTGCTAGCAGCAACCACTTCATTAGTTACAGATCTCTTTAATGTGGAATTATTTAGATAACTTTTACTCATTCAGAGATTGTGCATATTTACTGATACTGGTGGACTGTAGAAGTGTGAGTAGACTTTTATGATGGAAATGTTCTGAATTGGGCAGTTTTGTCATTATTGGTGCATGCAATTTGTTTCATTGTTTACTGGAAAAATATTCAAAACAATAAATGTAAACTGCCCTCTAACAACTGTACTGTATTGTGCAAGAAATATAATTTAATACAATCAGAAAGGTGTATCAAAGAGCACATGTATGTTTCATGTGCAAGGGGCCTATGATTTGAAAACAGCCCAAAGTTAATCTTTATCTGCCACTGGCAAAATGTATTTTCTTTGAATGTGGGTTTCAATGCTGTTTCAATGAATGTGAGTTTCAAGGGCAGAGAAGTTTTAAAGCTAAGTCTATTTTCATTGTGAGACTGCATTGCTTTGTTTTGCAGATATCTATTAGTGTCTGTGCTGTAAAATGCAAAATAAAACTTTCAAATGAAATCCAAATCATTGCAGAAGTAAAGCAGTATGCTCATGACAGTGTTTATGGTAAATGGGTGAAATAATCAAGGAATGGGACATTGGAATGGCTGCAGGGGGAGGCTCCATAAGACCATGATTTTGTGAAGGGGAGAAGGGCAGCAAACTCAAAGACAGCCTCGGCTGAACTATACGTCTCAACTGACCAGATTTTTGCAGAATGAATGGATTTTTGCTTCTTATTTTTCGTTTGTTCCTTATAAAATTTGTGGTTTTCTGGCAAATCATTTAGGAATGAAGTCACTAAATAATGACAGACATTGAGTTTCAGACATCATAACCTTCAGAAAAATGCATGCTAAAGCAAGACCTGTTATTCTATCAACTGTCTTAAGTTTATACAAGAACACGTTTTAGTACTGTTTGTATGTTCCCCCAATATATTTGGCCTTGTCCAGATTTCCTGCATTAAGAGGTTGAGAGGTACATGCAAATAAATCGCTTTATCAAAGTAGGAATATCCAAACCTCTCAACAGTCCCCAATTTTGGCTCAAAATGTTGCTCTCCCCTAATAATCCCTCTGCAAAATGGCAATTTTGGAAGAAAACGTGGAGGGTTTAAAATTATAAATAACTGTAATTATCAGAGTTATAGATTACTTTTATTTCTGAAATGCATGTAGATTCTTTTATTTTGTCAGCTGCTCAAGTTAACAGTACTAATATTAAAAAGGTGTCCCTTCTTTGACAGGTTCCCAGCTGTATTATATGGCAATTTTATATTTCTGCATCACATTTTTGTTCTATTTTTCATAAAATTGTGGTTTATTGTGAAATTAGTGGCAAATCATTAAAGACTGAAATTAGAAAATAATGGCAGACATTTGAGTTTCAGATTTCATATCCTTCAGAAAATTAATACTAATGCAAGACCTACTACTATTCTATTATCTTTCTAAGTTTATAAGAGCAATATTTAAAAACTGTCCTTATGTTTGGGCCTGTGTCCCACTTCTATGTATGGCTTTGTCCAGATTTTTGCTCTGAGGTTGAGAGGTATGAGTGTTAGAGCCATCACCGTCAGCCAGAGACATTTCAAATTGTGACATACTTGTTGCACCCCACTCCCCCATGTAGTGATTCTGGATGTGTCCAAGCAAGGCAAGGAGGAGTTATGCGGTGTAATTGTGCAGAGTATTCCCCCATCCAAGGTAGACACAAGTACGACAGTGGCTTTTCATGTCTTTGATTTTGCAGAATGTTCTGGTTTTCTGTCATATTTTTATACTGTTGATTTATGCTTCTTACTTTCCAGAAAATGCATGCTGTTGCAGTGCCCTATTGCTCTCTGTTTAAGTAGCAATGCTTTAATGACCATCAGGTAAGCTTGTCGGAGATTGTAAGATGCAAGTAAGCTTTAATAAGCATACTGTTAAATAATTACCAACATTGAAAGCCTTTTTGTTGTTGCTATGCAGAGAATATTTACATAAGTAGATAACGTATAAGCCTTAGGTATTGAAATGCATATGGCAGTATTTGTAATAAAGGACAGGATTACAGTATTTTCAGAAGCTCATTACATTTGTTGGAGACTTGCAGTCATCTTTGCAGGCTTTACCCATAAAGTAAACTGCCAATCTATCATGTGTGGTCCATAACTTGTGCAGTAATCCTTTAAGCAATTTATTTTGAGCTTGTTTCTTGTTTGCTGTTCATTGTTTACTTTGATCATGTCTTCCCCATGAAACAAATAGATAGTTGTTGTCAGACAGCAGGTCTTTTTTGGATAAGAAACATTTTTACAAGTGGGGGTATCACAGTGATTGCTACTTTCAGCATGTTAGTTGGTAATTTTATAAAGCTGAATATAAATTATAATTAGAACTGCAGTGCAAGGAGAAGTAGTTTGAGTTGAGTGCTGCTTGTTTTTTTATACTTGATTTTGACTGGCATTCCAGTAATGTATTTAAAAAGTAATTTATTTTTTCATGCCTCACAACTTTTGTGTTTCCATCTTGATATTAAGTAAGCTGTCATGTAGCCAATGCATTGAAATATTTTTTCTTCTACACTTCATTTTGTCTTGATTGGACTCTCATAATGATGGTTTGGCACCCAGGGCAGTGTATTTAATTAAAGTTCCAGTTGTGGTTTTGAGCATAGCTCCACCCCTTTCTAGGTGACCACACCCCTTCCCATTGGCACCCCACCCATTCAGCTGTCTCCTGCAGCCCCCCTTTAATTTGAAGTCACCAGCCACCACTGGTGAAGACAGACTGGGCCACAGGTTACCAAACAATCAACAGTATATAATGCAGGTGTATAGTTCAGTAGCCTTTAGCTACACTCTGTACAAACTCAGTAGGCAGTAAAGACGTTATGTGATCAAATGGGTTGTAACTGTTTCATAACAAGGCATAACCGACACCATCATGAGCACACCGACAAACAGAACAGTCTGTATGGCAGGAGGCAGTAGGCTTGCATTACCGCAATTCATGTAAGTAATGTAAATATAGGTGAAGTATATGGTACTGTACATCCAGATACCTTATGGCAACTCACCCCTGATAACCCCACTGTTTGTAACAGCCTAGGTCATGTATGGTGCTTCCCCCCAGACTCAGTAATACAGGGCCACATACCACTGTTACATACATTGGCCTCTGGAGTGCATAAGGGCACACATGTATTGTGCAGGTCACGCCCACATATATATGGCCCCAGCCCCACTGTATGTGTGGGGGATACAACAGCAGTGGATTGATGGCAGCAAAGGCAGTGTCATATACTCACAGCACACTACAGAACAACCCCCGACAGCATGACATATGCGCAAAGTTTGGTATGTAGGTGGAGGACAGAGGCTGGAACACAGGCACATATGTGGAAAACTGTTGCCATACACTAAGTAAGTTGCTGGTGTTACAGGATAGTCTGCAACATACCCATAGTCAGGGAATTGAGTTTAGAAACAGAAATGGATGTAGCAATGTACTGATAGCACTCAACACACACACACTGCCAGTGTAATATCTGACACAGGACCTGTGTGGTTGACAGACAAAACATGATAGGCATACCTCTGTCCAGCAAGAGGAGTGACCCACAGTTGTGAGCTATGCAGAAAGACTGCATTCCAAGGTAAACTAGTATGTACACACACACACCCTGTAACACCAGTAGTATACAAAGCATAACACAACTCTACTCACAGTCTGTCTGTTGTTCCTGATCCTCCTACAAATATGTGGCTGCCCTGAGTGTGCCGGTTCTCATGTAAGAGGTATTGCTACCTGCTGTCTGTAAAACTGATGCCCACACACAGGATGGATGTCCATCACACAGGTAATGTAAAGGGACCATGCCCACATTATGTAGGGAGTTATAGTGCGTGGTTGCCATGACAGTGGTAATTCGAAGTACTACACATGTGTAATCATATCTATATGGCTATCTGGATAAGTATATGTACATATATTTCCACCATATGTCCTATACATGGAATATAGCCCTACCCCAGCCCCTATAGTCCCAAAGTCATAGTGCAAAGGGATGTCACATAAGTATAGCAGGTATATTAGTATACTATTGCTACTGTCATTGGGATTGTCTTCACAGACATGGTGTGTGTGGGAGGTCACATCTGCCTATAACATGTGTGCCATTGGCTACTGACAGACACCCTAAGGATATCATTGTAAAGTACCACTGCTGGCATGTAATGACCCTGTGGACTGCAGAAGAGATACTGGCAAATATATGTGGTAATTTTGACACACCCTGTACAGTCCAGAAGTATACACATAAGCCCTTAGTGCACAACATGTGTACCATGCCTGACAATATGGATGTAGACAGCCATGTAGATGGGTATAACACATAACAACTGGTATACATTTGTCACCATAGGTTATGCATTCTCACACTTCTGTCTGGCCTGACACATAATGCTCACTGGTACAGGTGTGCCATGGCCACATACTACCCACTAGATATTGACATACATCTGTACAGCATCCCACTGCTCTGTCTGACATACATGACTTGTAAGGGAGACCCAGCAGCAGTACATCTGGCAAGTATCTGCACATGACATCTCACTGGGTGAGTACATTAAGTTGCTAGGCATGTAACAATGCACTGTGCAGGCTACAGGCAGACTGGCTCAACACTGGCCTACATCTCCTATGGGGGAATGCACATGTACCTGCATATATGTCCGGCTCAACAGACATTTTATAGCACAGGGTAAGATACACCTGTGTGGAAGTGCATATCCACAACCAATGTGAAGACAGCCACAGCCACATATGTTAAGCTAGCATAATATTACAATATATGGCCTATCTGTTCTACACCATCCTCATATGTGCCACTCACAGAATGACCCTACACATACTGGGCTGCTACACAGTTTGGTTTGATGGCTGTCTGTGGTATGGGACATGTGTGTGTATGGCCCTACAAACATGTACGCCAATACGGTACCATACAGTGGGGCAGCATGTAACATCAGATAGGAGAGGAACTAGAACAATGACATCTACCACAGTCTGTACACAGGCTACAGTACATATTAACAATACACACACTGTCAACATTCACCATAAGTACATAGACCTCAGTACTGTACAAACATACACAGAATGTCCAGGTTATGGCATGAAATATAACCCCTACTGTACATAACATGTGCAGCAGTCTGATATATCACCGGCTTGTTATCAGATATGATGACACTAATTATGGTATACAGCACATATGCACCACTTCCTGCATGACATATGTACAAATGTTGACAGAGGTGTGGCTGGGAGCACATATACAGAGCCAATATTGACATGTTGCTGTGATAACCTCATACATTTACTGTTGTAATGAGCTTTGTTGCAACATATGTTCTATGAGGGATATGAAGTCAGTAACTGCCATGGCCTTCACCGTCTACAGACTGCAGTCCTCACACTACCTTCTGCAGTCCACAGATAGATGCTCTGTGGGTAACATATGAATCCAAATGCACAACACTTCCCAGTCTGCAGATGACCCTGCAGGTGGGGATTTATCATAAACATGGAACTGACATGGCAGGTATTGAGACATGTACGACAACCATATCCAGAAAAACACTGTGAAACTAACGTTAATCCTAATGCAGTACAGCAGTACTTACAGTCTGTAGTCAGGTCTGGCACTTCCCCCTCCTGTTTGTTGCCCTCTTTCCACAGTGTATGTTGTTAGAGGTAAACCCGCAATTCATCTGAGATGCTGTTTGCCAAACAACAGTGCTAGTTCCTGCTCACAGTGAATGTAAAGGGCCAACACCACCATGATGTTCCTAGATATTGGCTTGTGTTTCCTTGCAATTGGCTATGGGAATGTTACCACAGCTATTCCACATGCAATCAGCTAGGGGAGGGCTGCAATTCATGCAGAGGCCATCAGCTGATCATGAGCATCACTTAAAATACACATGCTGCTGCCTAAGCAAAGCAGGTGTGGGTCTCCACATCCACCAGAGAGGGAGTGGGTGAGGCAGACAGAGGAAAATACATGTCAGGGAGGGGTGGGAGAGTAAAACTGAAGCATGTTTGTATCACACACCTACCAGCACAGGGTATCAAACCCCTGACAACCATGGCATGCTATCATAGTTCAATGCAGTTATTGGATGCACCACATGGCTTACCTGTTGTGGAGCACTCAGAACATATATGTGATATTGAATGACATCTGCAACAGGGATACGGTAGCTATATGGTAGGTGGCGTACATGTGCCTGTCCGCATGAACAGGTGCCAGTGTCAACACAGCCACACATTCACAGGGATGCACACACACTGACACACTTGGCAGGGCCAGGAGTACAACACATCAGTAGTGGGATTGCCACAACACATCACTGTGCAGATAACACATGCACCACATGGGTCATACGGAGGTTGTATGAGCAAAGATTATGAGGAGGTCTCAGACATCAGACAGCATGCTTCAGTATGCCCGTGGGGGTTGTAGTGAGTGTAGATGTGGACATAGGCACCATACAAGACACACACAAACACACAGGTTGCCAGTATTGACATGCATGGGTGCATGTCTGCACGGGTGTGTGGTGGTCAACTGTGCCAGCAGGCTATACAAGGGTAGGCGATGGGTATAACCTGGAATCAGGCCACATGACAATGGTCTGCATTATGGCTCAGGGCTGTAATTTCTGCATTTGCCCACACAGGTGGGTATTGTATCCACCATACAGTCATCTGGGTGACTAATGTGTACGGCCAATGTTGTGCATCACTTGCCATGTATGTGTTCCTTAGTCCATGACATGGACAGTGTCTAGGATGTGCAGACCTCCCACATGCATGTATAGTGACATGTGGAACCGTACCAGGGGTGTCTGGCCTATGTTTTGAACACAGATTATCATCAGATGTGCCAGTCTTGCCCACCCATGGCAGAGACTGGTAATGGGCAGCAGGTTTACCCTGCACCTACATTGATAGCATGCTAACAGCATTCCCTGGTGTCAGTGGCATCTGTCCATACAGGGCATGTTGTCAGGCATGGTATGTCTGTTGTGGGTCACATGTGAAGGCACCACAGGTGGTGCAGGTGTCCATTGGAGAACATGGGGGAGGGGCACTGTCTGCATGTACAAGCATATTGGACAGATGTGGAGGGTGACATGCCCTCTGTAGCCCACTGATATCACTCCATAGTTACTATCAGTGGCAGTGTACTACCCACATATTGGCTGTTGCCTAGGCATGTGTGTGTGTATGTGTATGAGACATAGGTGAGAGTGTGCTCTGGGTAATACTGGGGTTGCTAACTGTGATTGCTTGGCCTTGATGTCACATGTATGGGTATGGTGTATGTGCATATTGGACAGATGTGGAGGGTGATATGCCCTCTGTAGCCCACTGATATCACACACACACACACACACACACACACACACACACACACACACACACACACACACACACACACACACCTGTCATGTCTGTGAGTAGAACCCCTACTTAACTAGTCTATTACATTACAGCACTACACAGTTATAGTACGCACCAGGGACATTACTGGAGACCTCCTTTCCCAAAGGTGTATTTCACACTGAATGACATCAGCAGGATTGCCAAAGTAGGCCATTTGAAAGTACTGCGAGTGACTAGCCTAAAATGCATTGCTCCCTACACAGACAGTGAGACACACACAAAACATCCACAACCAGCATGTGTGGGTATAGAACCCCTGACAGAGGTCTATATCACACTACAGCATGGAACTGCTATAGGACACACCACAGGGATTACTGGAGTACTCCTTCCCCAAAGGTGCATTTCACAATGAATGACATCAGCAGGATTACCAAAGTCGAGCATTTCAAAATGTACTGCAAGTGACTAGCCTATGATGCATTGCTCCATACACAGACATTGAAACACACACAAAACATCCAGAACTGCCATTGGTGGAGATAGAACCCTACCACTGTTCTAATTCATACTCCAGCAGTACGCAGTTACTGGACACGCTACAGAGATTACTTGGCTACAACCTTCCCAGAGGTGTAGTTCTAGGTGGGTGACATCAGCAGCCTTGCCAATGTTGAGTATATGTATTGTAAGGTGTGTGAGTGCCCTAAAAAGCATTGCTCTCTACACAATCAGAGACAGACAGACAAGCACACAAATGCACACACACAGTTGCCAAGTCTGGGATTAGAACACCTACCTAACTACTTTTTCACACTACAGCAGTACACAGTTAGAGGATGCACTACGGATTATTAGGCAACAACCTTCCCAGAGGTGTATTTCTAGATGGGTGACATAAGCAGCCTTGCCAAAGTTGAGTATATGACTTGTGAATAGTGTGCGACCCTAAAAAAACATTGCTCTCTACACAGTCGGACAGATATGCAAACAAATGCACACACACAGTTGCTAAGTCTGGGGTTAGAACACCTACCTAACTACTTTATAACACTACAGCAGTACACAGTTACAGGAAGTGCTACTAGGATTATTAGGCAACAACCTTCCCAGAGGTGTAGTTCTAGGTGTGTGACATCAGCAACCTTGCCAAAGTTGAATATATGACTTGTGAGTAGTCTGAATACCCTAAAAAGCATTGATCTCTACACAGTCAGAGATGGACAAACACACACACACACACACACACACACACACACACACACACACACACACACACACACACACACACACACACACACACTTGCCAAGTCTGGGGTTAGCACACCTACCTGACTACTTTATCACACTACAGTGGTACGCAGTTACAGGATGCGCTATGGAGATTACTAAGCAACAACCTTCCCAGAGGTGTATTTCAAGGTGGGTGACATCAGCAGCCTTGCCCAGCTTGAGTATATGACTTGTAAGGAGTGTGAGTACCCTAAAAAGCATTCTCTCGACACAATCAGAGAAAGACAGACTCACACACACAAACTCACATACACAGTTGCCAAGTCGGGGGTTAGACCTCCTACCTAACTAGTTTATCACACTACTGCAGTACTTAGTTATGGGATGCACCATGGAGATTACTGCGCTACAGCTCCCCAAAGGTGTATTTCACATTGGATGACCTCAGCAGGCTTGTCATAGTAGGGCTATGGGGAGGGCGGTGTGTGCATGCGCCATAACCCATTTATGTACGGGTTGGCACGCCACATGCAGGCACACATGGGGTCATATGTCACAGGTACATGTATACAGCTGCTAGATGACTACTTCCTTGTACAGTCATGTGGCACAGCTGGCACGTGCACCACACAGTCTGTAATGCTGACAGATACTGCTGGCTAGTATCTGCAGTGAGTGACATCTGCACCTCATGTGTTTGGGGCCCTTTGGCTGTGTGCTGGGTGGGACAGGCCTGGCTGGATCCTTGTCACAGTGACCCTCTTCCACACATCTATGTACATCTACCTTTGGCTTATTATAATGTGTTGTCCTGACATATATGTCTGTATTCCTATCCACTGTGTGTGCAAGGCATGAGTGGTGCACACTGACGAGTGTCTGCTCTAACAACTGCTACTGCCAGATATGTCTGGTCCACTGGTATTTGCAGTCATGGCCTTCATGTGTTTCGGTGTGTGAGCATGCCCAGTATGGCTGTCTGTATTGAATCTGTGGATCGTGTCCAGGTAGTGTATACTGCAGTGCTGACCTTTGTGTTGTACACCAACAGGTAGAATGCTGTCTCTGCTGGGTATCCATCGATCATTTGGCTTTGACTGTTACTACATTTCTGCATAGCGGGGGGGGGCACACCTGACTGTTTCTACATTTCTACACAGGAGTGGGGGGGCACACCTGACAGTTATTACATTACTATGTAGGATGGGAGCACACCTGACTATTTCTACATTTCTACATATGGTTGGGGGCACACATGACAGTTATTACATTGCTATGTAGGATGGGGGGGCACACCTGACTATTTCTACATTTCTACACAGGAGTGGGGGGGCACACCTGACTTTTATTACATTACTTTGTTAGATGGCGGGGGGCACACCTGACTATTTATACATTTCTACATAGGGTTGGAGACACACCTGACAGTTATTACATTACTATGTAGGATGGGGGGCACACCTGACTATTTCTACATTTCTACATAGGGTTGGGGGGGCACACCTAACAGTTATTACAGTACTATGTAGGATGGGGGGGCACACCTGACTATTTCTAAATTCCTACATAGGAGTGGGGGGGGGCACACCTGACTGTTATTACATTACTATGTAGAATGGGTGAGCACACGTGAAACATCTACACATTCGCTATGACCGTAATGGTATGTCAGGTATTCCATTTCATTCTGTATTGCTAACTATCATGCTGCCTAGAGGCATACTAGTGTACTACAGATTGTGGCTTTGGTTGTCCTACATATTATTATCTGCCTTCCTACCCTTTGGAACTAACATCCCACTGCCTGCTGTGCTGTGGTCTGTCTGTCTAGGCCGGGGGGAGGTTAACCATAGTCATTATTCTGAGGCCATGCCACAGACTCTGTTTGGGTTTGTCTACACCTGCCCTGCTGGCTGAGACTGTTGTTGGGTATGTGAACCATCCTCACTGGCATGCGTGGGTCATAAGGACACACATGTCGCACAGCACATTTCCTTCAGTGGGTTTTGTCACCCTGTGTAGTACTGGCTACTATGGTGACTCCAGTATGTGTTGTAGATGTCATGGTGACATTATGGGTGTCTACTGTCTGCTGCCACAACATTCAGCCACCCAATTCCCTTGCATGCTCACATCCATACCATAGTGACAGGTAACAATACATTCTACTCCATTTGGCAATTGGTAGGTTGATTGACTTACCTTGAGGGAGTGCCAGACTTCTGGATGGTGCTGGAGGGCTACCTATGTCGGATGCACATAGTACACTCCCTCTACATGGTTGAGCACATATAGTGTCATATTTGGCATCCCTTTTACTGTATGTGCGAGTCAGAGAGAGGTGTCATTCCCTGAGTCCCTACTGTGTCAGTGCATGTGCTATGCATTGCCTCTTTGCCAAGGCCAGGGCATACTGGGCATGCCTCCTTCTGCCTACTGGGGCAGGCTCATGCTGTTCCTCCTCTGGGTCACTCTGTGCCTGTGCAAGCCTTGGCATTGGTGGGAGGCTGTGTGGCCCTGCCCCATGCTGTTCCTGCTGCAGCTGTTTCTGCAGGATCATATTGTGTAGCATAGCACATACCATAACAATCTGGGTACATGTAGCTGGTGAATACTGCAAGGCTCCATCAGATGTGTCCAGACGTCAGAACCATGACCTGAGCATCCCAAACACATACTCTATTATATGTTTGGCCTGTGCATGTGCCTCATTATGGTGTTGTTGTTCAGGTGTGTGTGCATTTCTGATGGGTGTCATCAGCCACGGCTCTAGTGGGTACCCAGCATCCCCCACTAGGTGACCATAGGGGATGTCCACACTGGCAAATCTCTGGTACAGCTGCGTCAGATGCCATATGTGGGAATCGTCATAGATTCCAGGGCAGCCAGCACACATATTCATTATAATGCCCTGGGCATCACAGACAACCTGGCAGTTGATGGAGGAGATGCCCTGTGGTTGATGTAGGCCCTACCCTGCTCACTGGGTGGTGCTTTGATGCATATGTGCGTGCAGTCTATTGCACCCACTACCCCAGGGTATTCTGCTATTTGGTGGAAGAGATGCATATTGCTGGTCAATACCTCACGGGCATTGAGGAAATATACATGCTCACTGGCATGTGCTGATATGGCATCCAGGAATTGGTGGAATACTCTGGATGCTGATGCCTGTGAGATCCCCATGATATCCCCAATTGTGCTTTGGGAGGTATCTGTGGCTAGTATACCTAGGCCTACACATACCTTGGTGTCCACTGGGATGGGTTTCCCTCGGTCATTTGGTGTGTCAGGTGTGGCCGGCACAGCTCAACAATTTGCTGTAGGAAGTCTCTGTCCACCCTATAGAGCTCCACTATCTCCAGCTCATGTATCCCCTGGTAGGTTACTCTGGGTCTGTACTCTCTTCTCTGTCTCCTCACTGTGGGTTGTTTTGGCAGCATTCACATCCTTACCACCTTCAGCCTCTTGCACATGTTGTTCTATGTAGCCTGCTGCAGCCCTTCTCATTTTGCAGGTTTGTTTGTTAAAATTTTCCTGCTTGTATAAACCAGTGGTGTATAGTGTGGGAAAGACCCAAGGGGAAGGTGTTTGCTTGGTTTATAGTAGAGTTCTGGGCTGAGCTGGGCTGCTGCCTGTGTAATTGGCTGATTCTGATACATTTCACCTGCCAGCTAAGCTACTTCTCCTTGAATACCATCCTACTGCTGTTTTCCCTTCCCATTGCCTTCCTGTTTAAGCCCGTGTGTGCGCCGTGCAAACAGAGTGCTCATATGTGCACACTGCTGCTATTTCTTGGTTTAACTTCTTTTTTCTTCCTGTAAAACTCAGTGCATGGCGCGCACACTTGCTTAGGCTTTGTAAAGAGTGTTAGGCAGGTTTGGACAGACCCCCTAGCTTAGCTTAGGGGATCTCACAGACTTAGCTGCGCTAAGCTAGGAGCACACTTGAGCCACAGGACTCCAATCCGCTTACAGTATGGCTGACACACCCACCCATGATGTCACCTACCTCCTAGTCCTGCACTCTGCTATTCATACTCTTACACTGTTGAGACCTGCCTCACATGCTGGGGAAAACTGGGATTTTCTACCCTTCCCCTCATTTGCATAGGATTGCCTGCTAATGCATAGTTACATGTCTCACAGTGTGCCTCCCCCCTTAGCAACCACTACTCACTGGCAAGGTTGTCTTTTGCCTGCCATTGACTTGCATAGCAGAATACTGATTTCAGTTAGACTGCTTTTTTTAGGTTTATTTTCTTATTTTCCCACCGATCCCATTTGCACACGGCTGTCCTATGTTTCAACGGCCGTGATCGACAGACATATCATAATAGTTGTATTTTGTAAATTTTGCATTGTTTGCAATGCCAATGGCCTTCTACTTGGCCATTGGCCTGTTCCTCAATGATATGCAGCCTTTATTTGGAGCTGTCGTAGCTCCGTTTTGGATTTTGCAGTACCATACTCGCTTACTAACCGAGTACATTTCTGCATATTACACTAGTCCTTCATGCCCTGCTTCCTGGATGGCAGATTTATCTCATTTGCATGATTTTCACCTGCAAATGGGGTAATTTGCATATGGGGGCTGGGAATGTGCAGCGCTCACGACAAACGAGCACGTACGTGAATCGCTCGGCCACCATATTGGCCGAATTTCCTCTTACACTAATCATGCACGCCGTGCAAGCTTTTGAGAATCCGGGGGATAGTCATTATTCATTTAGAACTTGAAGTTACAGCACATTTATTATTAGGTAAGTGGTGGTTACATTAATCAGTCTTCAGCTGCATTTCTGTACTTGGTACTTTACTAAACATTCAACTACATTACTTATGAAGAAGATCAAAAATAAATTCTTATGCAATCTTGCAAACAAGTGTGGAATAAATTAACAGTCCATATATGTTACGACCAGTTCTCCTTAAGATGAAGAGACAGATTTTACCTTATTGTGATGGTTATCTCTAACCCTGTAAAAAAGAAAATTTAAAATCCTGCTTGAAATATACAAAGTAATGCCTTGACCAAACTTATTTTCAAGTAATCATGAAAATATTCCAAGACTATCCTTGAAGCAACCATCTGTTCACACATACATCCTCTTTGTAATTACTAGATCTTGCTTTTTTGGTAGTCTGTTGCACCTGGCCACTTGAACCCTGCTAAGCACCAGTCTGGACATACACACCATCGCCTGAATATAAAAAAATCAGCATTTGGAGAAATTGTACTAAACCACAAGAAACATGAACCACAAAGCATTATTGACAATGATAATGTTTATATCACTCGGCATCACCCATTAACAACAGTTCAAAAATAGATACAAGAAAGCCAGATATATATTAGTCCAAGAAAAAAAAAAACAAAAGTAGTATTGATGACTATAATTGCACCCCGAGTGATTATGGTGTCTTATGCTTGAAGAGACACAAAGTCAGAAAATACCAGAATTTGCAAGCACTAACTAGAGTAAAGTGGAAGAAAGATACCCAGAACAATTCTAATAGTAGTGGGAGTATGAGCATAGGCTCATACTGTCTGTCATTGCCTATCGTGAATGAAAATCCTTGACTCGATAACATTATGCCAGAAGGGGCAGAGGTAGAAAAAGATACTGAAGTAACTATCATGTTAAGTATGAACTATGAATAGCAACATGTGAAGGCATTTGCCAATTAAAAAAATGGGTGCATAAGAACAGGAACTGACTCTAGGGAAACTGTGTAATTTCACATCTCAGCAGATTACTGGAATGGTACAATTTTAAATGCTGTCTATAGTTCTGAAGGAGCTGAGGACTTTGATCATATGTGGTTCAAGCTGAACAATGCAAAAAATGTGATATATATCCATAATATAGAGTGATAGGGCAATATGTTGTAAGCTGTGCTTGTGCTCTAAGTTATTTTTTTCCATAGGGTTTGTGTTTATTATTTGGCTTTTTGGTTTTGCTTGTGCTGTGACTTCACAAACAAGTATTCCTGCATAAGTATATTGCCTTTACAAATATAGTACTTTGCAGTTGCGGAAGATGGTTGCTGCACTGTGGAAAACATCACTTTTTCTGTGAGCTTATGTTTCCTTATAATCGGGGATGGTGGAATTATATACATGGGTACTGTGGGGAACTCTGTCCCTGCAAAAATAATATTTTATTTTGTAGATCTTTATTTTTCATTTTCACTGCGTTGGTTGTTTGAATTTTTGTTCTTTCCTATTTTGAAATTTCATTTTGTTTGCATTATTAAGCTGTCTCTCATTACGTTTTAATGTGTTTACTTACTTACTTATTTAATAATAAAAAAATAATTGACAATCGTATTTAAATATGCTACCAATACATGTAATCCCTTAAGAAATGCAGGAAGAAGCCATTCTGCCTACACTGGGCGCACTAAGAGCACTCTTGGATAACATCAAATACTGAAACAATATCAATTTCATGAACTCTAATCATACCCTGATTTAGGAATGGGGTCTATTCCCATCATGGTATTAGAAGCCCAAAATATTTGGAGAAATTGAAAAATAGTGAAAGACAAAGTGAGGAAGAATTCTTCCCTCTATGCTAGATAAGCAATTTCTTAAGAGTCTGTTTTCCTTGGAGATAACATTCACAGTGCTATCAGAATTTGCCCACCACTGCCTGCTCCATATCTGATATGATCTGTATCAGTCTTCTCTACGCTTTGACAGTGTGCACTTACATGGATTACTATCCATGTTTTCTTTATTGCTAATTCCTTCTGTATCTCAGCACACCATTAATTCATATGCCTTCATGAATCTCACCTGCCAACACAGCAGGTGGAGACCAAGTCTGCATCATTAATCTGCTAGTTCATGATGGACATCCTTAGTCCCTGGTCCTGTACCATTTACAGGCATGACAAAGAGCACACTTACAACAGATCTTCCAAACAGCGTAGCATAAACCTCACTGACCCTGCTGTCAGCAAAGCAGTGGATAAATTTACTGTCTTGGTAAAGGTATTATGCTTACTTCATTTGTTATAAGAAGCTATACAACATGTACATCTATTGTACATACTGTAGTAAATAGCGTAGCAGAAATGAGTACCATTAGGAGACATTAATCACAATGAACAGACTAGTGTCTATGAAGTTCCATGCAAAAAAACACTACATGTATTGCAGATGACTCTGAAAATTACATTTATCATATAAACTAAACTGCTGTGCTCAAAGATGTCTAGAAAGCCTAAGCACTAATTTTATCATTGTTATGACTGCTTGTTTGTATTATACTCTTCTTTAAAGGAAGAAGCTCCAAATCTATTCTTTTATCACAAACACCTCAATAGTTCATATGGCCATTTTTTTATCATTCACTTCTTCAAAGAAAAAAGCTGATATATATATATATCAGTGCTACAGCTACTAATATGGAGACTTGGACAAAGAAATAGCTCAATATTTTATTTTTTATTTTTTATTTTTTACTGGGAGGTGCAATGATGCAGTGGCTAATGCTGTTGATTGACAGCAAGATGCTCTCCGGTTTGATTTTCGGCTGGGGTGCCTTCTGTGCGGAGTCTGCATGTCCTCCCTGTGTTCATGTCAGTTTCCTCCCATATTCCAAAGACATGCATCTGGAGCATTTCTCCATGGGCCTCCACTGAAAATACACACTGTCCTAATCAGACTTTCCTGGTCAACAAATGATAAAAAAAAATATATATATATATATATATATATATATATAGAGAGAGAGAGAGAGAGAGAGAGAGACAATACTACCGCTATCAATATGGAGAACTGGACAAAGAAATATCTCAACATGTGACCAAGATACTGAAAGAGATGATGTGCCGTGACCAGATGATGTCCATCCCATGTACTAGAGGTACAGACACAGTCCTAGATTTACATCCTTATCATATGTTCATCTTCCTGTGCTATCTGACATGAATCAAGCAAAACATATTTAAACAAACACACATATATTTATATCTATCTTTGTCTATCTAGTTCTACAGTATATCTATATCCATCTATATCTACATCTATATCTATTTCTCTGTATATAAAGATTAAGGGATATAGATAGATACATAGGGGTGTGTGTGTGTGTGTGTGTGTGTGTGTGTGTGTGTGTGTGTGTGTGTGCGTGTGCGTGTGTGTGCGTGTGTGTGCGTGTGTGTGTGTGTGTGTCACTTGTGCAGTGCTACTGTTAAGGAAAGTGTTTTTTGTAAATGAATGTGGAGTGTTAGGGCATGGCAGGGACATGGTTAGGGTTACAGTTAGGTTTAGGGTAGACACACGTGAGTAAGGTGAGACAGGGGGCAGACAGGGGAGTAAGAACATCTGTACAGTAATCAGAGGATCCTAGTCTATCATATAGGACTCATGGTTTATTTCACAGAGAATATTATTGATTTGATATGGTGATCAAATCAAATTTCATCATTGATTAAAAAGACCCAGAATAATGACTGAATGATAACCTTATTATGGGAGTGCTGCACAGACATAAAAAGGAAATACTGTCATCCTTGGCAGCTGAGTTCTGAGCAAACATGTTTTTTTTGTCTTATTTTGACTAAATTAAAGGGATGAGTCTTATAACTGAATAATATTATTTTTTGTAGAAGTCTTCATTAATTTGTACAACTACTTGACAAGGATTTAGCAATATAGACTTATCAGCAGGCAGGATAAGTTTTGTTTTACCATAGTGTTTTGTGAACTATCACCAAACTGAAACCCAAAATTGCAGGTCCCAAACATCCATAAAATGCATTGTCACCATGAAAAAACACAGCAACATCCTGTTGCAGCATTACATTTTCACTATTTTGAAAGCCCCATGAAGTGAGCTATCCATCACACCCCTGTTTCATATATGTACTAACTTTGAGATCACTGTACCCTGAAGAAGAAGAAATGCTCCATGATACCAGAGCTTTAGCATAGTATTTATGTCTCTACATTCACATTTGTAGTACCACTATGGTAAGAATCAGTTATAATCTTTAGCAGTTCAACTCATACCATATTGTTTTCAAAGATGTACAAGTAATGGTTTGAAAACAGACCACTGATGTATATCATAAAGGCAAGTAGTGAGGTAAAAAGAGCTTATCATTTGCATTATTTAAAAACATCTTCATAATATGTTTGAAACTTCTGTCCCCAGGCATCCACTAAAAGGGTGTCAGACCCAACTGAACAGCCATGTAACCAAGAAAAAAAAAATAATCAGTCTAAAAAAGTTTTAATCTTCAGAACCTTTTGCAGAGAAAGGAAAGCTAGTGGTAATCCTCTGTTAAAGAGACGTGTCAAATTACATGTTTTTTTTAATGTGGCTAAACATATGCATAGCAGAATAAAAGTAAATATACAGATTATGGTGCATTATTGAATGAGTCTCCACTCTGTTACTTTCCAAGAATGGTGAAGTTCATGTTTGGGCTGAATACACCTCTCAGGGGTGCCATGCACAATGAGGGTCATAAAGGACATATGTGGGCATCACACTAAAGCACTGCAGATCCAGCCATGCTATTCTTGTATTGATGCACTTTCAGCTGCATGGCACTAACTGCAGTGAGTACAATGCAGTCTGGTATCATCACAAACAGGGTTCCGAATTTAATGCTGAATCGGCACTGATATCTATATGTTAGCACCTCAGGTCTTATAGCAGATTTCTTAACTTAAAAAGTAAATATATAAGGAAATATAGCATCATATGTCTAGTAGAACAAATGTTTTATTACAAAAATATTCACAGTAGCAGTTGATAGTATGTTAGTCCAAAAAGACTAAGAAAAATAAAAAGCAGTCAGATTTTGAGTTTACAGCCAGATAGTTAAATGACATTTCAGTCAAAACAAG
>NC_056745.1:992344249-992356749 GCF_019279795.1 Protopterus annectens | reverse complement strand
AAAAAATAAACCAACCTCAAACTTATTTTATTTTAAAGAGACTCCTATATGTCTTTTTCATCTGTCTGCTTAACAGGAACTGAGACAGTCATGCAGTCAAGTAATTTGCTAAGGAGGATACTGTGAGGCAGGACAGCAGCTGTAGTGAGATGTAAATCAGTGATTGATTACTTCCCAAGTCTGTGATCTAACCATTGAAGCACATTGGCTTCAGGAATCAAGGAAATTGGTTTTACAAAGTTGTAAATCCCAGTGATCGAATAAATAAAGAATGAGACATGACGGCTTATTGATTATGCTATGCTAATGTATGGTCTAGTGTACCAGAGCCTGAGGGTATGTACCATTAGGAAGAATGCTGATACAAATATACTAAAATTACTGACCATAATTGTTAGTAGCTAAATAGCTATGTTGTCATTTCTGGTTATAGCTGGTTAGATTTAACCACAAGCTGTCAGTCAAGCATGCAGCATTCAGGCTGTGTGGCCACTATAATATCTTCTTTCCACCAGAAATAAGCAGTATACTTCTCACAAAGGAAAAAAATTAAAGTACCGTAAACATTATAAGAAAAAGGAAATAATTTATTTGAATTTGTATTGCTCACATATCCCACACACAGACACACACACACACACACACACACACACACACACACACACACACACACACACACACACACACACACACACACACACACACACACACACACACACACACACACACACACACACACACACACACACACTATTAAAGCTGACCTTCAAGAATACTATTATTGGTTGTACATGTGTATTTTTAGTTGGTAAAATTGAAAAAAAGATCAAAGGTAAGTAGAAAGTTCAGAGGTCAGTGTGTCCATCAGAAATCTCGGTATTTATCTTTTATTGCCTTGTGAACATCCACTCATTCTTGTAATCAGTGCTGAATGATTCCTGCCTTAGTCACCTGATGAACCATGACTTAGACTTGAGGATGTCAGTGCTACGATGGAACAGAAAGACTGAAAACGATAGTAACTATTTAAGGTGTCACTGTTGCTGAATTTGTCTGCACAGTAAACACCACCCAACATACTCCATGGAGCAAGAACAGAAGTAGCTCGCATACTTGGGTTTAAATTTAGTGCCTGGTGGAGAGAGAAGTTGTAACAGTGCAACAGACAAATCACATACCTGGTGAGGGAAAGAGTGAGAGTGCAAAACTGTTGAAAAAGCCTCTTGTCTGTGTGACTGTTTGTCTGTCTCCCTTCTATTTCTCTCTTTCTGTCTCGAGAAGATTTTAAAAAGTTACATTTGTATCAGAGCAAAGGCTTATCCTGACTGGCATTGCTCATAGTGAATGAAAACCCTTGAGTCGATAAGATTACGCCAGAAGGGGCAGAGGTACACAAAGATTTTGGAGTAATTGTCAAGCTAAGCGTGAACTATGAGTAGCAACATGTGAAGGTATTTGCCAATGTTAATAATATGCGGGTGCAGAGGGACAGAAGCTGACGCTAGGAAAACTGTAATTTCACATCTCAGCAGATTACTGGTAAGATACCATTTTAAATGGTGTCAGTAGTTTTGAAGGATATACAAAGACAAGGCAATAAAACTGCAGAAATGGTGCAGAGAAATGTTAGCACAAGGGCTGGCTACAATATGCTATGACTAGAAAGAGAAGCTTGGAAGATGGAACTATACATATTCAAAGACAGTGGAGTAACACCTACGTAGCCAGAGGCAGAGTTTGAAAACACATGGTTCAAGCTGAATTATGCAAAAATGTGCTGTGTATCTATAATATGGGGTGATAGGACAGTATCTTGTAAGCTATGTTTGTGCTGAAAGTTATTATTTTTAGGGGGTTTGTGTACATTGCTTGATGTTTTGGTTGTACTTTGCTATGACAACACAACCAGGCATTCCTGCATAATAATATTGTACTTTTTAGTGCTTTGGGGATGTAGAGGGTAGCTGCTGCACAATTGGAAGAATCTGTTTTTCTGCAGTTTCAGTGAGCTTATGTTTCCTAATAATAGGGGATTCTGGGTTGTAGACGTCTGGATGTGGGAGACTCTACACCCCTCCTCCCAAAAAATAATACTTCATGTGGTAGATCTTTATTTTCATTTTCACTGAACTGGTAATTTGAAGATTTGTATTCTGCTCTTTGGGGATTTCATTTAATTTGCCTTACTTTTCTTTGATTTACTTACTTACTAGCTTTTATTTCTTTAGCTTTTATGCCAAAAAGCATTACACAATTAACAGCTGCTATGCTAAGTGCAAATCTATGCTACTGGTAGATGTATCACTATATGGAGGATACATGGGTGGTTAACTTTCAGGATAACAATATAATCAATTATTGTTGTGGTCATGTAGAAGTAAACAATGAGAAATTCAGAAATGCTGTAACACAAATAAGAGTTAAATATGTGTTGTTTCAACTGTGTCAGAAACAGGCAACATGGTTAAATGATAATTTGATCTAATTACCTTGTCAGTTATATTTGCTTTAATTTGAGACAGTAAAATACAATTTTATATTTATATATTTACTGTGTAGACTTTTTATCAACAGGCATTTTCAGGAAGGGCACATTGTTTTGTAAGTTAGATGGTCACTTTTCAATAAAGTAACTCATTTTCTTTTACCAGGTACTTTTTATCTGTTACTTGTGTCATCAGAAATATAATTCCATTATACAGGAACAATCTTAGTGAATGTTCTTTCTTATAGTGATAATGTGAATGAAGCAATGTCTTCTTCAGTACCACCCTAATACCATTAGCCCCCTAAATGTACCACTATACTATCTGCAGTTTCATATTCTTTGCTTGCCTCCTGCAAAGACCACAGCAACTGACTAACCCTAGATTTATCAGGAAAACCACACTGAAACCCATCTATCAAATGCTAGACCATGCTTTTATATGGATAGCACCCTAGGATAGCACCCTAGGAGTGACTCTAACCTATTAGTAGGTGAATGCCCCAGCAGCCTGGACAGTTCCCACATGAAGAGGCTGCCCTGCCCTAATTCCCCTGAGCAATACCCTACCCTGGCCACCTGCCTCAACACTACTTCCTGTCCACACACAATCACTCCTCAGATCCCTTCCAACACATAATTGCCAGATGCTGACCCCCACACTGAGTACATAGTAATCCAAGTGCATTTACCAACATTAAATACCCAGTAAGTCTTCACTTTGACCCATCTTTCTTTCAATGGCCTCCCTTAGTGGACCTGTCTGCCTATCCAACATGGTTCACATCCATGTGTCTGGATGCCTGTTCTCCCATACCAATGCTGGTGGCACCAAAGCCAGGCATTTCTCCCAAAAAGCCGCTGAGTTTCCCTAATTGCTAAGAAATAATTGTTAAGAAATAAGAAAGCAATGGCAGGGTTTCTTGTGGCTCCTTCTCAATAATAATCACCATGAAATAAAGAAACCCAACACCCAGTTATCCCACGTCCTCAGCCTGTCCCTATCAACACCCTTCTTCCCCAGCACTGTTAATGCTGCCATGAAGTCCTTAATCTAGGGAGCCTTTGACTCTACCACTCTCTGTGCCCCATCTGCATCTATGAGATCAAAAACCTTAGCAAAATCTCCCCAACAAATCTCTTTTATCACCTGTGAGATATGCATTGTAATAGAGACTGACTTACCACCTACTCCCAGCATGAGGAAAACCTTTTGATTCAAACCCACACTTATGTCTACCATTTGCCCGGGCACCCCTAACAACCCCACCCAGGCAACAAATCAAATTCTCTATTCCCCAATGTAGGATACACTACCCCTCCCAGATCTAAATCCCCTTCATCAACCAGATGGTTTGTCCCAAGCAACACCCTACTCACCACCTGCAGCAAAGTCTGCAGCCTACTGCTGTCATCTGCACTTAAATTATTCACAAGTATAAACAACTGAGCATCTGTCAGGGTAGAATCCCTTTCCCCATGAATGCAACATGCATCAAGTTCATTGCATGTTACTTGCTACTACTTCATCACTGGTAGATCCACTACTCAGCCATGGAATCTCCTCATCCTTTTTGCTCTAGCTCCTAAAGACTCTTGCCAGCTAATAAACCTCTCCCCTCCTTTTCCATCTGCCCCTTGTCAGTTTCACCTGGATAGTCTCCTGCAACATTTGACCCTGACTATGCACACTCTGAAACAAACCTTCCACATGTGAAACCAACGCCTGCCACTTCTGCACTAGCTCATCTGTTTGTGTCATCCTAAAACAAAGAAAAAATGTTAGTGAAACCATCAAGCACAACTTGTGTTCCCCCTCCCCCTCCACACTTTACTGTGGAGTTCCTCTTACCCTGAATATCTCCTTGCTGTGAAAATCCAGTCTATTTTGCCTGCCTCCCGTATTCTACCAATACCTCTCTATGGGCCCTGATTTTGACTTAGATTTTAGCTCTGACCTCTTAAACCCCCCTCTTCCAGAAAAGTGACAAATTGCACTTAATTATCATGATAACAATTAGAGTTACAGACTTCTTCTGCTCCAGAAACATCATACCTCTTAACTTCTATGTGCATCTGGAGAAATATAAAAATAATGGGGTATGGGCAAAGGCCCAAAATCAGGGACAAATTTTAACTATTGTCCTTATAAACTAAAGAAAGTTTCTAGAATAACAAGTTTTGCCAGAAAATAACAAATTTTTATAAGGAATGGACAAAATTATATATGGCCAAAATATGAACATTCTGCAAAAATCTGGACATTTGAGAAGTATGAGAAACATATATTAATTCACATACCCTTATCTTGACAATGTCAGAAATTAATTGTCCTGATATTAAAAGTCTTCCTTATTGTTCCTGATAATTTCTGAATCTGGCTAATCGCAGTTTGTCCCTGACCATAGCAACTGCCATCCAGCTGGCCTCCATAAGCAGGACCAACAGGTTCAAATGGTAACAAAACCTTTTTCTTAATCTGTATAGCTCATATGAGCTTAAAATGTGTTTTATGTTGTTTTTTAAATATTTATAGCTGATATGAGCTTAGAAATAGCTATGTCAAGAGGGTGTGCATTCCCTTGCAGCTTCTCACAAAACTGCAATCAGTCCTTGAGGGTACAGCTAGCACCCCCTTTTCCCAGTTGCAAGCACTCCACCTGCAAAACTTCCTCTACCAGCAAACATAAAAAGGGGGTCCTGTTGACTAACCACCCATTTAGCTTCAAATACGTCACTTATATTGTTGGTTTTTATTTATTTTTTTTAATTAAGATTTAGTATTTTAACTTTCCTCCCATGATATATGTGGTGTGACTAAGTCATGATACTTACACTCACATGTACAGCCACCAAAAAATGATCTAACCCACTCATTCATACCAACAAAACTGTCAAAGAATGCCACATTTATTTTATTTTAAATATTAAAAATAAACTTTAAAATTGAATCTCACCTGTGTTGTACACAGGGCATACACTCACACATGTGGCCACCGATAATGACCTAACACACCACTCACACCAATGAAACTAACCTTTAGCAAGTGCTACTTAAAATTTGTTATTATTTCTTTACTTTTTAAAAACAACCAAAGAAATTCTTCCTACACGACTAGCATTCTCCCAGTTGAAATCACAAGACCATTGTAAAGCTACCAAAGTGGCCCTACTTCTTAACACATGTTCCCCAAGCCTATCAAAACCAAACATCTTGACTCTATTAGGACTACACTACCTTAAGGCCACACTGCTACAAGAAATATCCCCCATTCACCTAAATTATCACATTTGCCCCAAACAAAACACCAAGCAACTGCACCAGTAAGTACACAAACTAGTGTATGTAACTAACTGTCCAAAACCAAACTGCCCACTTATAACTTGGCAAATATACCTTGTGGTGCCTTTTGGCTTTTTCCCAGTTAGGGGTTGTCACACTGGAACTCCGGTCTGCTAATGATTGGCAGTAGATTTTTACATGCCAAGTTGCCGGCCCTGACGGACAACCTTCAACGAAGGTACGCCCATTCACGCATGTCTCCACACAGAAGACGCTCAATCTGAGAATCGACCAGGACAACGTCATACTGTGAGGCAACAACGCTACCGCAGCACCACCATGGCAGTTTCTTAGCAAGTATACCTACCCTATCAAATTACAGTAAACAACACTTACCTAACTCCTCTCAAGAAAATTCTTCCTAGGACTGCCACTAAAGTGTCCACACTGTCCCAACTGATTGCTTTGACATTATACTTCTGTTTTGTAGTGCCAAAGAGATAGCCCATCCCCTAACCTAGCCTTATATGCCATCCACCCCCATTTGATCCCTTCATTCACACCTGAACACTAAACACCCCCCATCCACTAACTAGCTTACCACTAACAACAATATCTTCCCACCCCTCCCTATCTGAATAAATGCCTAAGTGAGAAATGAGTGAGTAGAAAATATCACATTTCTGTGAACTAGACAGTTTTATAAATCATGTGTGATGAAGAAGGATTCAGAAAAATACATGAAGGGGTAAATCTAGCCTAAAAATAGGGAGATATTTCCAAAAATAGGTACATCATGTACAGGGGTAAATCAGGCCTGAAAATAGTAACGTTCTTCCAAAACAGGGATAATTAAGAGGTCTGTCCTCTTTTAATTCATCATTTTCATCTCAGTTTTATTCATTTCATTTTCTTTTTTGCCTAACCATTTTCTGCAAATAATTTATTTTTGTCAACATGCATAGCTTTTCACACTGGGCATTTTTCTCTATTACATGCATTACTCAGCCTCTGCTAAGCATGAACCCAGAATGAGCTTTCAAAGAAGAAATCACCATAATGAAAGCACCTGTTGGAAAGTCACCAAAATTCATGCTTGATGAACATCCAGATAAATGCACAAATTATTTTTTTTTCACAGAGCAAACCATCAAAGCACACCCTACAAGGGAAATTCATCCCCACATCTTATAATAACTCCTTGGTTGTACAGTATAGGGAAAAGGAGGTCATCTCCTGTGAAACATGATTTCATAAACTGCAGTTTCCCTAAATCAGAAACAATTCCTTGAGCTATAATACAGGCAGATTACTTTATGCACTATTCCATCGGCTGCTTACATTTTGAACAACTGTAGATATTCCAGGAAGTATATACTCCTATACATTACATAATACGTTTTCTAAATCAGTAAAATACTAATATGTCTCACTGTATTTGTTTGACTGAAACATACACATATAATGAAATCCTAACTAGGAATGACAAAAATATTTATAAATGAGAACAACCATATACAAGATGAAAGTACAGACACTTGGAAGAATTATGCAGTACTCTATACTTTACTCTTTATGAAAAAATTGTTCAAGGTAATGTTTAGCAGAAAGTTTAATGTGGAATAAGAACATAAAGGCCCCTTCCTAACCACTGAAGTCTGAGCTGTATGAAATAACTAAACATGAGGGATACTTATTTTTGTGCCCTTGTCTCTACCTCCCATTTCCAGCTTTTCTGTCTCTTCCTCCCATTTCCAGCTTTTCTGTCTCTACCTCCCATTTCCAGCTTTTCTGTAATTCATTCTAATCATATATTTGTAAGCTGCTGAGGCATTTCATCTCTTAAGCACCTATACATTTTGGGCAAAGGAAGAGAGCGCGACCATTTTCCACAAAGTCTAAGGGATCAATAGTTTAATAGGAATACTCGGGTGTAGTTAGTAGGCATTTAAAGGGACAACCTTTCCTAAAATAGTATGTAACAGGGCTTATATTCTTCCAAAATGGGATGGATTTTTGAGCATTTTCAATATGCAAAGATACCACCATGGATAAGCTTAGGTAACTTAAGGAGGGTCTAATGGCATGTGTGTAAAATATTCTGTTTACATCCAGGGCAATGTCCCTTGGCCTTCAGACCTTCAATGTGTCTCAAGCCTTTTTTTCACAAATCCAATTTCAGTTTCAAAGGGAGTTCTCTATGCTATCCTGCTTTAGTATTTACCTCTATTTTCAGTCTTAGGATATGTGTATATCTTCTCAAGGAGCATCATCCTCCCTTACAGCTCACATGGAGCTGCTTTTTCAGCAAGGAATGAGATTATGTGGCACCACATTGAACTGGAACCAATTAAATTGGAAGTTAAGTCAGAACATCTGCATGGTTCTCATCTTTGTCTAGTGTATTCTTGTCAAGTGAATCCTGTAATTAACATATTTCGGGTTTCTGTGCAAGATCTATGCAAGGGCTGAGCAAAAGGTCTATCACCCCATCCTGTCCTTATTATATTCTATATCATTGACCAAGAGTTGGAAAGGAACATTCAGGAAAACTCCTTCTTGGGATATGTGCCCCTTCCCACTAGGTACAACCTCCATTATAAATCTTGCTACTGTATGTATGGTAGATAAAAGCACTACCTAGGAGGTTCCATTGGAATCAGTTTTCCTAAAGAAATAATTAAAGCTTAAGACGATGGCATGGAGATGAATATTACTGACTCTAATCACATAATGGCAATCATTTATGCAAATGGGCTGCACTCATTCCCCTTTTCCCATTCAAAATTAAGGTCATGGACCTGCATTTCAGTTTGTCCCATTGTTTGTTACTTGCTTTTAAGGAGATGTGTCTAAAGTAGTTAAAGACCAGTAGTATGTTAGTCAGTTTTACTACTGAGCATGTGACACTAAATGATAATTTCAACTTAGCCCAAGCATCACTCAGATTCCTTACCTCAGTCAATACTGCCTCATTATTATATTTTCCATCTGCAATTTAAATCATAAAAATTAGATACTTATTAGCAACATCATGAAAAATAAAGACAGTCCCATCAGCATGGAAACCTCACTCAGTTTAACCTATATTGACTTAGCTTTGTGGTGTTATTTTAGCAAGGAACATCTCTCCAAATATCTGTATATCAGAGCACAGTCATTTGCAAACAGTTATATAATAAACACAAGTCAGCTGTGGCATTGTCATCAACACCTGACCCCTCAGCATGGACTTCAAGAATTTAGATAAGTTCATTTGACAGTAAACGCAGAAGCTATAAAAGCTTCAACCCCTGTGTAGTGACTGCAGTTCTCAAAAAAAATGTGTTTGATCCTGACTTATGACTAATCTAGCTGCAAGGTTCCTGTACAATATTTAAATTCAGCTTGAGAAATTCAGATTGAAGCTGCAGACATTCAGGACCAAATTCCCATCTGAGACGTCAAAAGTTTTCCTCATGTCAATGCCAGTGTTGGGGTGAAGTGGAAATGGCCTTGGCAGATTAAAAAGAAGGCATAACAGTCATCAGTAAGTGCCGTCTGACACAGATAAAATAAGCTTTGGATGTATCTAGTATTGCATATTAGCATGAGTCTTCACTAATATTTTAGAATCTATTTTAGTCAATGAAATTGATTAAACATCACTTCCCTGAAGGACAAGAGAATGCTATCAAATTCAAAGACATCCACCCATAAAGTCACAAAATGGACATGCATCAGCTTAATAAAAAAAGAAACAGGAAGCCATATGACCATTACATGCCATAATGGCAACATCAACTCTCCCTGTGTAATCAGAATTTTAATTCCCCACCTATTTTTGCCTGGACCTATACTACTCAACTGTCTAGATTCTTACAGAATGTCCAGATTTTCTCCTCATATTTTTGGTCTGTTCCTCATAAAATGTTGTGGTTTTACGCCAAATCCCTGAAGATTGACGTCACTAGCTAATGTCATACATTTGAGTTTCAGACTTTATCATCATCATCATCATCATCATCATTATCAGCCCCCTTTTTCCCATTTACATGGGGTCGGGGTATTGTATTAATTGTCGCCATCTCTCTCGATTCAGTGCCACACTCCTGCCTTCTTCAACACTCATGCCTGACTGTTGCAGATCTTCTTTCACACAATCCATCCACCTCTTTGCTGGATGCCCTCGCTTCCTCTTACCTTCTTCCTGTCTGTCCCAAATCTTCTTCACCAGATTGTCTTCTGCTTTTCTACACATGCCCAAATCACCGTAATCTGTTCTCTTTGATCTTTTCTGCAATTGGCTTCTGCTCTTATGTCCTAATGTCTTCATCTGTCCCACAGTGTGCATCCTATCACCTTTCTCAGACACTTCATTTCCATCGCCTCTAGCTTCTTCAACTGTTCTGCCTTTACTGCCCAGTTTTCTGAACCATACAGTAGTACTAGCCACACCACTGTCTTGTACACCTTACTTTTCAGCTTCTTTGGCATTCTTCTGTCATAGACTACACCTGATACTCTATGCCAGTTGACTGCAGCCCCTCTGATTCTAGCTTTGACCTCTTCATTCAGGCTACCCTTCTCCTCAACTACTCCTCCCAGATACTTGAAGCTGTTTACCTGTTCCACTATCTTCCCTTCTATCTCTATTCACAGCATCTTCTGATTTCCCCAATTTGCTGCCATTACCACCATCTTATCTCTGCTTAGTTTCATCCCATGTGCCTTCATATTTGCATTCCATTCTCCTATCCTTTGCTCAGAGTCTGCCTGTACTGCCACATCATCTGCATACAGCAGCTTTGTTGATCCATCCCCTCCAACCTGTTTGCTAATGTAGTCCATCACCAGTATGAACAGCAGTGGGCTCAGAGCTGAACCCTGATGTACACCCACACCCACTGGGAACCCCTCTGTGAGGCTGAACACTGTCTGTAGTTGAGTTATTGGGTCCTTGTACATAGCCTGCACTAATTCTATCAATGTTTCTGGGGCTTCAAACCACCGCAGTACTGCCCAGATCAGCTTTCTTGTTCCTTATCATATGCTTTCTCCAAGTCTAGGAATACTCAGTTGGACTCTTTCCTCATCTCTAGCTTCTTCTCAACTACCTGTCTCACTGCAAACTTCAGGTCAGCTGTGCTGCATTTTGATCTGAATCTGAACTGCTCATCTCCCTTCTTACATTCTACTACTCTGCATATCCATTTATCAATCACCCTCTCCCGAACTTTTCATGAAATGTGATAGGAGTTTGATGCCTCTGTACTGCCCACAGTTGTGGATGTCCCCTTTGTTCTTGTACACTGGCACAAGTATGCTTATTCTCCAGTCATCTGGGATATGCCTTTCTCTCCACACTGCTATTAGTACCCTCAGGACCCATTTCTCCCCTATATCACCCAGCATATTTATCATATCTGCTGTGACCTCATCTGACCCTGCTGCTTTCCCTGACTTCATCTTCCTTAGTGCTGTTCTTACTTCTTCTAGGGCGGGTTCCTCTTCTTCTCTCATCATACACTGTTTCTGGGGCAGTACAGCTCAGAATCAAGATTGTGAGAGTCCAAGGGGTCCACTTATATTTTCCCCAGAATAGGGACATATTTTAAATATTGCACTTATAAACTTATAAAGTTGCTAGAATAATAGGATTTGTGGTGGCATGTACTTTCTGAAGGCTATAAAGTCTCTGGATAAAGTCAGTACAGAGGCATCAAATTCCTATTGCATTGCATTGCTTCTTATGTATATGTGAGTCTGGAGACTATTACCAGTGCCACCTGTGTTCTTCTTTCTGTTAAGCTTTTCTATCAGGGAGACTTTATCAAGAGACTGTATATCCTTCAGAAAGTACATGCCAACACATATCTTATTATTCCAACAACTTTGTAAGTTTATAAGTGCAGTATTTAAAATCTGTCCCTATTCTGGGGCCTCTGACCCCCATCATTTGAGGTTTTGTCCAAATTTCTTATGTTGAGAGTTTGAGAGGTATGCCTAGAACTTGGGGTACAGACTCAAGGAAAATTTAAGTGAGCCCCTTGGACTCTCCCAATCTTGATTCTGAGCTGCAAAGTTTAACATAATAATCCAATAACAGACTTTGACAGAAGGATGAGTTTACCCATCCATATTACCTGTATTCATTATGTTAGCAAGTTTACTCACCCTCTACTCATATTCCTTGTACTACCGCCCACCCCCACCCCCATCTTGCCCTAGAACCATCTGCCTTTGTGAGCTTAAGGCTTCTTACATCTCATTGAAATACCCTATTTCCATACTGAGCTGTCTGTTCTAAATGACAAACAGACACACCTATAGGTCTTTCAGTTTGCTTTAAATGCTGTTACCAGTTCAGTTGTGATGCTCTTAATCTAATACTTTCAGCTTTATCACAGGAGATCGCTTACCTGCCCCTAACCTACACCATTTATGTCAAACTCCTTGAACCATGTATGCACTATGTCCCACCTTAGGGCTGCCACCTTTCATCGTGGCTAAAACAGGAGTAAAGCCACACCCCTCGCTTCATCAGCAACCCCACCCACATTCCGCCCATTTTGTGATGTCACAGTGACATTACTCAGTGAAGAACGCCCTCTTTTTCCGCTCCTGCTCCCTGCTTTCAGCTGATTTACTATGCTTTTTTGTAAAAAAAGCATAGTAAATCAGCCGATTTACAAACTCTGATAGTCTGTTTCCTTTTTTAAACAGAATACCAGAGTTTGTACAGTGTTTTCC
>NC_056745.1:992164249-992341749 GCF_019279795.1 Protopterus annectens | reverse complement strand
CAAGGTCACATGCATGCTCGCACTCATGCTGTTCCCAGTTTGCAGTGCTTATACCCTACTATTGTAAGCTCTGGTCATGATCCAGCAATCTGGACCAACTGCAGCCCTTAATATCATGGTAAGTGATGCAAATATTAAGTGAGCCAGTGTTAGCTAATTTATTTCCCACGTCCCTTTGCCAGCTCCTCCAGCCATTCGTTGAACACAGGATGCACGTGGTATAGTTGAGGTTTTATCCAGGACCAGCTTCCTTATTCTGTTGGCCATCACTTACAAAATGCACTCTTGAACTGAGCCAGAGGGAACCACAAGAACCATGATTCCACTGGGTTGAGCAAGATTTTCAATATTTCATAAATTCTTGCACTTCCATAGCATTGGTTAATAATATATTCTTTGGTAGAAGATGGTCAATATTGCTAAGTAGACTAGTGAGATTTTAATTCCTGTCCATCTAAGCTGACAAAAAGACAGTAGCCAGCTCACTTTCTGTAGTATAGAGGACTGAACTGTCCCTGCACTGGTTTGATACTGATACAAAAGAAAATAAGAGGTCATGACCATTCATCTACAATACCAACATGCCCTTTTCATGCTGTAAACTAAAATAACAACAACAACAACAACAACATTATTTGGTATGATAGCTGAATCAAGTTTCTGGAAGAGATACAATGTGTAGTCACAGTCTTTATTTGACAAGGTAAATTGTCACCCTCTGTGGAAATAAACTGTAAAAAAAGTCTGGTTAGAGCCTTCTGTTTCTTCCCTCAGGCTTAGCTGGTACAAGTAATTTCTCCTGCTCATGTTAAATACATACATATATACATTCAAATATTTCAACCACAGGCATTAATGCCCTTTTAACCTGCCAATATACCAAAACAGTTTTTCCTATAATGTGTCCAGGTTGTTTTAAAAATATCTAAAATAGGGCTTGTTTTCATGTAATTTTTGTAGTCTACGTCACACATCAGCTGCTGTCTCAGACATCCAATTAGTACACGTTGCATTCCTCCAGAATCTTCTTCATAGGTTGTCTGGTGATTCTCCCAGCATTCCCAGATGTAGTTGACTCTAAATGCACAATGTACCTGAATAAGATCCCCTCTTAAATATCTGTATGAGACACTGTACAAGTTCAGATATATTAGTCTTTCATAATAACTTATAATTTTACACCCATGGATGCTCTTTAATTATTTCTGGTTTACTCATGTTTATTTTCTTATAAGTTTATTTATTTATTTATTTATTTTACATTTGTTGACCGGGAAAGTCCGACTGGGTATATGGCCATTTTCAGTGAGGCCCAGGGAAAATACTCCATATATTCAGACATATGAGATTTACATAATATAAGAGTACAATCTAGCATATCAGATGAAAAAAGAAACAGTATAATTATAGTAAAGACACAGTTCAACAGGATAAATGACCTATATGTCAGAGTATAATATCACAAGGAAGGCTCCATATATTCAGACAAGCAACATTTCACATAATATAAGAGTATAATCAAGCATTTCTGAGGAAAAAAAAAAAAAACAACAGCATATTTATAGCAAAGACACAGTCTGACAGGTAATGACATATGTCAGAGTATAATAACAATATAAGGTGCAAGACATTTGCCTAGTAGTATTAATTTCTCACATAGAGAAAAGAGTAAACATAGTACTGCAATCATCTGCTAGTTAAAAGAGGATATGAAATAGTAATGAAATACTGATAACCTGTTGACAGCTAATAGTAGAGCTGGCAGCTAATTAGTGGTACAGGAGAAGGGGGAGGGTTAGTTGGGGTATGGACAAGGACATAGCCAGTGAGATTTTAGGTGTGCTTTAAGAGCATTTTTGAAGAGACTGTTGGAAGGGAGGGTAGTTATGGCAGTGGGAAGTGAGTTCCAGATTTTGGATATGGAGTAGGAGAATAGCGCTTCCCCTGCAGAGTTATTGGGTTTGGTGACTTGGAGTAGATTTTTGTTGCAGGAGTGAAGGGGTCTGGAGGACTGGTAAGGTTGGAGAAGTGTATGAAGTGAGGGAATTCTAAGAGGGTGGTTTACAAGTTTATGAGCAAAGGTAAATTGGCTTAGGTGTAGGAGTTGAGGGAGCTCAAGCCAGTCTAGGTTTCTAAGGGAGACACAGTTGTGACTGCAGTGGGCGTCCCCTGATGCAAATTTTGCAATTTTATTGTAGCAGGCTTTGAGTTTCTTTAGGTCTGATTGTTGAAGATTTGTGAGTATGGGTGATGCATAGAGTAGGGTTGAGATTAGTTGGGAAGTTGCGGTAGAGATTATGGCTGGTTTGGTTTAGTATTGTTGGTTTCTATACAAGGCACCCATTTTTTGTGGACTTTTTTTATTGTGAGTGATATGTGAGTGAAAATTTGAGTTTGTTGTCAATCTGTACAACGAGTAGCTTATTGTGGGCTGTTGGTGAGATGGAAGTGTTGTCTTTGGCAAGTATGTTGAAATGGGGGATGTTCGGGGTAGATTTTGAGGGTTGAAAGATGAGGAGTTTGGTCTTATTTGGGTTGAGGAGGAGTTGAGCATTTAATAGCCAACTTTCAAGAGGAGAGAAAGATGCTTGAGTGATCTGTTGTAGTTCTGTTAGAGCTGGAGCTGAGCAGATGACAGTGGAGTCATCTGCATACTGTATGAGGGAGGCTTGTTTGGTGGCAGTGTGCAGGTCATTGGTAAAAATGGAGAAAAGCAAGGGGCCAAGGATGGAGCCTTGGGGAACCCCGAGAGTAACAGGGAGGCAAGGGGATAGATTGCTGTGCCAGACAGCTGACTGCTGGCGGCTGTGTAGGTAGGTGTGGAACCAACTGTTAGCAGGTATGGAAAAGGAGAGGTTTCCAGAGTGCAGAGAGTAGAAGATCATGTGATACAATAGCAAAAGCCTTCGATACATCAAGAAATACAGCAGAGGAGAAAAGGCCATTGTTTTTATGTTGGAGAATGGTGTTAGTGAAGGTGAGCAGAGCAGTTGTGGTGCTATGGTGTGGTCTGAAACCATGCTGTGTGAAGGAGAGGAGATTATTCTCTAGGAGATAATTGGAGATCTGTGAGTTGATACATTTTTCGAGTATCTTGGAGAGAGGCAAGAGGATGGCAATGGGGTGGTAGTTGGAGATGTCTGATGAGGGGCTGCCTTTGTGTAGGGGTATGATGTGGGATATTTTCCATAAGGTTGGTACATAGGACTCAGATATGGAGTGGTTGATTAATATGGAGATGGGATAAGCTAAAACATCAGCTGCTATTTTTAGGTATTCTGTGGGCAGGTTGTCAGCTGCTAGTCTTGTGGGTTTAAGTTTTGTCAATAGTTTTTTTATGTTGCAGGTGGGTACTGTGGAAAGGAAGAAGGGAGGGAGGGGTGGAGCTGGTTTCGGTGTGGGGGGGTGTTGATGTACGGAAGTGTTTTTTAGTTAGGGATAGAACAGTCTCTGTAAAATGTTTGTTGAAAGAGTCAGCTATGCTGCAGGTGGAGAGAGGGGTGGTTGGTGTGGGGGGGTGTTTACCTTCCCTGGGCAGAGGCTAGAGTTAATTGTGGACCAGAATTGCTTTGGGTGGTTTTGGGAGGAGTTTAGGGATGTTTGATAGAAAGGGCTTTGTCTGCTTTTACTTGCTTTTTGACTTTGTTACATAGTTCAAGGAATAGTTGCCTATCGGAGGGGTTTTTGGTTGTGTGCCATTGTTCCCATATTTTATCCCTGGATTTCATAAGGTCTGTGGTGGTTTTTTTGTAGCCAGGGGGATTTTTTAGTTCAGATTTTGGTGCATCTTTGGGGGGCATGGGAGTTAAGGATGTTGAGGAAAGTGCTGTTAAAGTAGTGGACTGCTTCATCTAGGTTGAGGTATTTTAGGGGTGACCAGTTTATTTTTTGTAGGGAGGTGGTGAATGAGCTGGAGTTGAATATAGCTTTGTAGCAAATGGGTCAGTGGACAATGGGTTTGCTGCTATTTATGTGGTGTTTTAGTAGGAAGGTTGGGGAGTGGTCACTTAGGCAGTCAGATAAGGAGCCTGCCAGGTAAGAGTGAGGATCTTTGTTGACTTGGGCCCAATCAAGAATGGTGTGATTACTGGGGTTTTTATTTATCCTGGTTGGGGATTGTATAAGCTGTGAGAAGCCATGGAGATTTTGGGGGAGTGCTGGGGGTTTACTATTGCAGGATAGACAGTTGATGTTAAAGTCACCGAGTATGATGGTTTCATGGGGTAGGGAGAGACTGGCCCAGTTTAATAGGTTTTCAAGGAGGGTATATTTTGGCCTGGAGGGAAGTAGCAGCCTATTAAGTTGATTGCTTTCTTAGGATTTAATTTTAGGGTAGCATAGAGGATTTCTTCCTTGTCAAGCTGGAGAGCTGACTGGGTGAGAATTTGGATACCGAGGTAATGTTTATACATCAGTGCCACTCCTCCTCCTTTTCTGGATAGTCTGTCCTTGCAGATGATGTTATATCCAGGTGGGAGTATTTCTTCACTTTTGATGTGAGGTTTAAGTCAAGATTCGGTTAGGATAAGGATGTCAGGGGAATACAGGTGTACGTATGCCTGGAGGTCTTGGATTTTGTTACAGATGCTTCTGATGTTAAGAGACATAATGAGGAGGTCTGTTGGCTTTTTATTAAGTGTGATTTGGGTGATAGGGGAGCTATTTGGAGGGGGGTTTGTGGTGCACATCTCCACCGAGAGTAAGTTTAGAGAGAATGCAGAGGATATGTTTTATATATGCAGTGAAATGCTTGTGGTATTTTAAGAATAATTTGCATTCAGATGAGGTGCGGGCTTAATTAGGTAGGTGTGGTGGAAGGAGGCATTTTGGGGTTGGGGTAGTGAAATTGTGTGGTGGGAATCTGAGAGGGGTAGTTGACAGAGTGCATTGGAAGTGGTTGGGAGAATTGACTGAAATGTCTTCGTAAGATGTAGTAAATGCTAGAATAGCGCAACAAAGGATTATAATTGTAGTAGTTAGTGACATGACTGTGCTGGGATTAGGATGTATGATAAGTAGGAAGGAGGAGTAGAGGGGTGGAGATTATGGGAGGTATGAGTTGATTAGTTGGATATTAGTGGGAGCGGTCTTTTGCTAGATTAAATTTGAGTACAGCTGGAGTGGGAGGGATTTGGGGGTAGGAAGGGGAGCAGAGTGAGCAGAACGAACGGAGCAGGCTAAAACCTTTGGCAAGGATTGCAGGGTAAGTGGTACATATAGTCTATTTGAGCTATACTTGATTTCTGTAGCCAAATTCAAACTTTTCCACTGGGAATGACTGTAAAGGAAATTTTTAGGCAGTGGGAGTAAAGGTGGGGTTGGCTAAAGAGGGTTTCAGGTGGGGACAGTGTTGGTCTGATTGAGTGTGTGCTACCCTACATAAAAGGAAAGTTGAACACATACACTGTTCGTTGCAGGGTAATGTTAATGGGAATAAGTCAGCAGAAACTCAAGATTACCCAAGTAGAAATAAAGATTTAAAGTCCTGCAAGGAAAATGCAGGGGGGTGGGTGCAGGTCCTAGAGTGCAAGTCTCAGAATGGTATTAATAATAATTTATTACATAAAATGAAGCGCTTTTCATCGTCCTCTTTGGGACAACTTATTCAGATTAAACACACACTTTACATACACCTTATTTATACATTTTCTCAGTCATGTGATCAAAAACTCTATTTCCTTAACATGAAACATTGTATCCCTGTTTCATTACAAAGTAGTGCCAAATAATATCGTAAACACATACACCATATGCTAATCTTTCCTAAAAAATAGATAAAAATATGTTTTAATTACTTAATGTTTAAACAACTTAAAATAGTTAAAAATAAATTATATAAATTATATAATTAAATAGTCACCTATTCAAATTCTTTAATTTTAGGAGACATGCTATATTGCAATGGTCATTAAGGCCAGGATCTTGAAAGGCGTTCATTCTAATTTGCCATGTTAATTCACGATCTTCCAACAATAAATTTAATGGTCCACCTCTTAAATCAAAATGAACTTGATCAATGATCCTAAATTTAAATTTATGGCCAACAAAGTGTGTAACGTGTTTTGCCAAAGCATTTTCCAATTTTCCATTAACAATAGCATAGTTATGTTCATATACTCGATCTTGGAAACGACGTTCCGTTTTCCCTATGTAAAATGATTCTGAGTTTGGACCCCAACAGTTTAAAGTTGCTAGTGAATTTAACCCCCCTTTACATCCGGTTTTAAATTTATTTGAGTCAATTACTGAATTAGATTTGAGACATTTATTGGATAATCACAATTTTTTGTTCTATAGTAAAACAGAACCAAAAAATATTACCAGCGATGAACATTCTGCACTTAATATGTTTAAAACTTTAAGTGTGTGTGTAATAAAACCGGACAAAGGTGGGGGTCTTGCAATTTTTGATTTATTTGATTACCAAAAATGTGTTATTAATATTTTGGGGAGTGACACCTATGAGAAGGTGTCTATCAATGAAGTTAATGTTGCTTATTCTCGTATTAAAAGTTACATTAACGATCTGTTCATTGAAGGTTATTTTGATATAAATTTATATAATTACATGATTTAAGAGGTGGACCATTAAATTTATTGTTGGAAGATTGTGAATTAACATGGCAAATTAGAACGAACGTCTTTCAAGATACTGGCCTTAATGACCATTGCAATATAGCATGTCTCCTAAAATTAAAGAATTTGAATAGGTGACTATTTAATTATATAATTTATACAATTTATTTTTAACTATTTTAAGTTGTTTAAACGTTAAGTAATTAGGTTCATAGGTTCATACTAGGCTATCTGCCCTAGGGCATTTATAAGCCTAGCCAGAGTATGTTTGGCTTTCGCTACCCATTTTAAATTAATTTTGATATGCCCTTTTTCGAGGTTAGTATACTGTGCCTCTGTCTAACAGTGACACAGAAGTGATACCCGGGGTAAACCTACGATCTCCCATCCACTCATCAAGATTCCTCTTGAAGGGAGTATTTTTATCTATTTTTTAGGAAAGATTAGCATATGGTGTATGTGTTTACGATATTATTTGGCACTACTTTGTAATGAAACAGGGATACAATGTTTCATGTTAAGGAAATAGAGTTTTTGATCACATGACTGAGAAAATGTATAAATAAGGTGTATGTAAAGTGTGTGTTTAATCTGAAGAAGTTGTCCCAAAGAGGACAACGAAAAGCGCTTCATTTTATGTAATAAATTAATATTATTTTTAATGTGGTAACAGTTTTTGAGTAGTACGTGCTTCCTGACCTTTTTTTGTTTTCCGGAGTTACAAAGTTTTAATAGTTCGTTTTTTCAGAATGGTATTGTACAAAGTGTCAGGAGTACAAAGATATTTAAATGTAAACCTACACAGGGTGCTTGTAAGACACTAGAAGATAAACCTTTAAATTATCCTGTTTAACTGAGAGGCAGCTTGCAGATAGGTCCAGAGAACAGGAATCAGCACATTGTTGCAGTATAACTCTAAGTAGCTGGTAGGTAGAGTAAACAGGGTGCTTGTAAGACACCAGAAGATACACTTTTAAAGTATCCTGTTTAACTGAGAGGCGGCTTGCAGATAGGTCCAAAGAACAGGAATCAGCACACTGTTGTAGTATAACTCTAAGCAGCTGGTAGGTAGAGTAAATTTAGAGACATACACACATCTAGGACACCACAGAAGTTAAATCCAGCAGGGAAGACTTTCTATACTCAAGTTTAGGTCTAATGTAACTAACAATCAATGAATTCATCATTTCTGATTTCCTAGACTATATAAATGTTTATGCAACTTATAGTTTTATAACTATCATTAGCTAATTGGTTGATATGATTAGAAAAACTCAAATCTGGATCTATCCACATACCTAGCTCCTTAAATGAATCTACAGTTTCAATCACTGTGTGCTGTATTAAATATTCACCTTTCAATGTATGTCTCTCAAACCTCATATTATATTAAATATTAGTTTTTGATGCATTTATCAACATATTATTCTCCTGTACCCAAATGGTCAATTTAGTCAAGTTCTTCTTCAGATATGCCCTATCTGTAACACATGTAATCATTTTACCCAATTTCAAGTCATCTGCATACAGAATATAGAACACATCATATGAAAAAGATAGATCTGAATGATACAATCTAAACAAGTATGGGCCTAGGACAGAGCCCTATGGGACAGCATGACTGTAACCAAGAATTTCAACTGTCCATTTGCTGTATGATACTTGCTATGTCCTATTTGTAAACCATGCTGTTATCCATCTTAGTAAGAATAAATCAATATATAATTGATCTAATTTATTGATCAGTATTTTGTGTATGACTCTGTCAAATGCTGAAGTTAAGTCTACGTACATTACATCACAGCACAATTTTTTTATTCATAGCTGTTATTATATTATTATAGAACATAATGTAACAGGTGTTACATCTATTTTCAACATATGCATGCTGATATATGGTTTCAAGTCCCATCCTTTGCACATCTGCCAATAACTTATCCAATATTAACTTCTCCATTATTTAAAATACAAAATATGACATAAGGCTCTGTTTTACTCTGGGTTTATCCTCCAATTTCCTTAATGACAGGTTTAATAAGTGCACCTCTCCAATCTTGAAGAATCCCCCCTTATTTATACGACCTAGTAAATAATAGCTATAATTGTGCTGTAAGTTCTTGCTGATGTGTTCTTAGGTCATTACTACTAATGCCATCTCCTCCCTTTGTTTTTTTTATGGATCCAATTTGCATAGTTCTATTTCAATGTAATCTAATTTGATTTCAGTATCTGAGGTTATCTGGATGTCACCAAGACAATTTATCAGCCCATTTGTGGAGCGAAACTGTTTTGTATAAGATTTTATAACTATATCTATAATCTGCTGTGTCTGAGAATAAATGTCTGAATCTACACACAGTTTATCAATTTGAATGTCTTTACTTCTTCCACATCTTATGTATCTATCAAATGGTTTCTCATTATTTCAATATCTTTGTAAAAATTTTCTTAAAATTTTTCTGCATCTTAAAATTTGGTCACTGCTAATTCTTAGTTATACTCAAGGACAGCAGTATTCTTATCCTGTACATGTCATTTTAAGCACTGATGTAGAACATATAAATTTATTGATTTGACACTGCTGGTCCTCGTCAGCTGTTTTTACATTTTAGTATCATTCAGGTCTGTATTGAGCATGCCAGTCATCGCATATGAGTAGTTTTCAGTTTTGCCTCATCTGATTTGTCTCACCACATTTCACCAAAAGTCTGGGTAGCAGATGTCATGCTTAAGAGGGTGTGCAGCCATATCAAAAGAAGTTTAGTTTCAGTAAACTTTAGAAAATACTGAAGCAGAATTTAGTCCACTGCACCTGATACCTCCTGCCTCCTTCCTATAATGAATAATGGGTTTACTGGTAGTCAGCCCAGCCAATCTATTAAATGCATTTACCATCTTACAGGGCAGCAACATTAAAACATGATGTGGGTAAGAAATTCTGGTTGCAAACTATCACATACACAAGAGTGCAACTCAGCTACTTCTTTACTAAAATGAACCTCTCAGAAATTCCTTTCTTAAAATTCACCTTTAAATCTGAAACAACTTCAATGAAATATCACAGCATCAAAGTTTAGATCATATCAGAATCAGTTTCAATTATATACATTTAAAATGACATTTGATATTTCTGTCAAAATATTAATACTGGTCAGTTTGTTTCAGAGAGTAACATAGTTCAAAGATATCCCAGTAATATGCTTCCTTAAACTTTATAAAATGTCATCTTATAGCTTGCAAAAAAATTAGTTTTTAATAAACATTCTTCCCATAAGCATCCACCCCAAACCAAAATAACTTTTCTTTGAAACTTTCCTTATAAATTATAAGTTCATCTTCTTTAAAGACCCTTAGCAAGCCAAAACAAGTCAAACTTCGTCATAACCCAAAAAGTCATAAGATACATTTCTCATTACAGATATCCACTTCAAAATGATGGAGGTAGTCGGACAGGCTTTTCAAAGTCTTCCCTGTAACATCAGAATAAGTCTGCATTCTTTCCCTTCTCCAGATGTTTCTTCTTCTTCTTTTGGCTGCTCCTGTTAGGGGTCGCCACAGCAGATCAACTGTTTCCATTTCTTCCTGTCCTCTGCATCTTGCTCTGTCACACCAAGCACCTGCATGTCCTCTCTCACCACATCCATAAACCTTATCTTAGGCCTCCCTCTTTTCCTGTTACCTGGCAGCTTCATCCTTAGCATCTTTTTCCCAATATACTCTGCATCCCTCCTAAGCACATGTCCAAACCAACGTAATCTTGCCTCTCTGGCTTTGTTTCCAAAACTTCCAACCTGGGCTGACCCTCTAATATACTTATTCCTAATCCTGTCCATCCTGGTCACACCCAGTGTAAATCTTACCATCTTCAACTCTGCCACGTCGAGCTCTGACTCCTGCCTTTTTGTCAATGCCACTGTCTCCAACCCATATAACATAGCTGGTCTCACTACCCTCTTGTAGACCTTCCCGTTAACTCTTACTGGTACTCGTCTGTCACAAATCACTCCTGACACTCTTCTCCACCAACTCCATCCTGCCTGTACTCTCTTCTTCACCTCTCTTCCACACTCACCATTACTCTGAACTGTTGATCTCAAGTACTTAAACTCATCCACCTTCGCCACCTCTACTCCATGCATCTTCACCATTCCTCTATCCTACCTCTCATTCACACACATATATTCTGTCTTAGCCCTGCTTACCTTCATTCCTCTTCTCTCTAGAGCATATCTCCACCTCTCCAGGGTTTCCTCCACCTGTTCTCTACTCTCACTGCAGATCACAATGTCATCTGCAAACATCATAGTCCACGGGGACTCCTGTCTGATCTCGTCTGTCAACCTGTCCATCACCATTGTAAATAAGAAAGGGCTCAGAGCTGATCCTTGATGTAATCCCACCTCCACCTTTAATGCATCTGTCACTCCCACCACAGACCTCACCACTGTCACACTACCCTCATACATATCTTGTACCATCCTTACATACTTCTCTGACACTCTCGATTTCCTCATACAATACCACAACTCCTCTCTAGGCACCCTGTCATATGCTTTCTCTAAATCCACAGAGACACAATGCAACTCCTTCTGACCTTCTCTGTACTTCTCCATCAACACTCTCAGAGCAAACATCGCATTTGTCGTGCTCTTTCCTGGCATAAAACCATACTGCTGATCACTAATCATCACCTCCCTTCTTAACCTAGCTTCCACTACTCTTTCCCATAACTTCATTATGTGACTGATCAGTTTAATCCCTCTGTAGTTACTACAGCTCTGCACATCACCAATATTCTTAAAAATCTGTACCAAAACACTTTTTCTCCATTCCTCAGGCATCCTCTCACTTTCCAAGATTTCATTAAACAATCTAGTTAAAAACTCCAATGGCATTTTACCTAAACACCTCCATGCTTCCACAGGTATGTCATCTGGACCAACAGCCTTTCCGTTCTTCATCCTTTTCATAGCTATCCTTACTTCCTCCTTGCTAATCCACTGCACTTCATGATTCACTATCCACACATCATCCAACCTTCTCTCCCTCTCATTCTCTTCATTCATCAACCCCTCAAAGTACTCTTTCCATCTGCTCAACACACTCTCCTCGCTTGTGAGTATGTTTCCCTCATTATCCTTTGTCACCCATACCTGCTGCACATCTTTACTAGCTCGGTCCCTGTGTCTAGCCAATCAGTACAGGTCCTTTTCTCCCTCCTTAGTGTCCAATCTTTTATACAACTCTTCATACGCCTTATCCTTAGCCTTCGCCACCTCTCTCTTTGCCATGCACCTCATCTCCTTATACTCTTGTCTACTTAATTCATCTCTTTAACAATCCCACTTCTTCTTCACCAACCTCTTTCTCTGTATACTCTCCTGTACTTCTTCATTCCACCACCAGGTCTCCTTGTCCTCCTTCCTCTTTCCAGATGTCACACCAAGCACCTTTCCAGCCATCTCTCTTACTAGCTCTGCTGTAGTTACCCAGCTATTCGGTAACTCTTCACTGCCACCCAGTGCCTGTCTTAACTCTTCCCTGAACATCACCTCACAATTACCCTTTTTCAATTTCCACCATTTAATCCTTGGTGCTGCCCTCACACTTATGCTCCTCTTCTTGATCACCAGTTTCATCCTACAAACCACCATCCTATGCTGCCTAACTACACTTTCCCCTGCCACCACTTTACAGTCTCCAATCTCCTTCAGACTGACCCTCCTACATAAGATATAATCCACCTGTGTGCATCTTCCTCCACTTTTGTATGTCACCCTATGCTCCTCCCTCTTGTTAAAATATGTTTTCATCACAGCCATGTCCATCCTTTTCGTAAAATCCACTACCAGCTGACCTTCTGCATTCCTTTGCTTAACACCATACCTAAACATCACTTCCTCATCCCCTCTGTTCCCTTCACCAACATGCCCATTGAAATCTGCTCCAATCACCAGTCTCTCACCCTTGAGAAACAGTCATCACCACTTCATCCAACTCACTCCAAAATTTTTCTTTCTCATCCATTGCACACCCAACTTGTGGAGCATATGCACTAACAACATTCATCATTACACCATCAATTTCCATCTTCATAAACATAACTCTATCTGACACTCTTTTCACCTCCAAAACACTCTTAGCATACCGTTCCTTCAGGATAATGCCTACGGCATTTCTCCTCCCATCCACACCATGATAAAACAATATGAAACCACCTCTGATACACCCTAGCCTTGCTCCCCTTCCATCTGGTCTCTTGCACACACAATATACCAACCTTCCTTCGGTCCATCATATCAGCTAGCTCTCTCCCTATACCAGTCATACTGACAGCATTCAAAGTTCCAACCCTCATTATCACAGTCCTAGCCTTTACCTGCCTTCGGGCATGCCATCCCCCTCTTCTCCTCCTTCGGCCAACAGTAGCCCAATTTCTGCCAGCACCCTGTTGGCCAACAGTACTGGTGGCGGTCGTTGTTAACCCGGGCCTTGACCGATCCGGTATGTATTTCTGTACTGTTGTCTGCATGTATGATTTGGCAAAATTTTATGCCGGATGCCCTTCCTGACGCAACCCTCCCCATTTATCCAGGCTTGGGACCGGCACAAAGAAATGCACTGGCTTGTGCATCCCCAGTGGCTGGGTTCCCTTCTCCAGATGTTTAATTGATATAAATGTTTGAGTTACTACCTGTGTTAGTAGCCTTAGATAAGGTAATTCTGAGTATATACAAATATTTCTGCACAGTAGTATAGGCTTCCAGTATCAATAGCAAACTTTTTCAAAGATTACTCTTTACATGTAAACCAACTTGTCATTGTGTTAACTTTCAGTCCAAGATACCAACAACAGGTAATATCTAAATAAATATGACAACCCAGAAAAAAACTATACATCAGTCTGTCTTCTTTGCTCACATTTAAGCATTCTACTGTTATGTTTACATTCAGGCTGCTATTGATTAGAAAGCTTTACAAAACTATTTTTTTATCTAATAGACTAATCTAGGCTAGTAATTAGATAGCTAATTCATCACAGTAACCCACCCTTCCTATTGGTGCTTTTCTTATTTTAGAACAATCAGTGGTTACAGTATTTTGTAAATCTATTAGTGGATTAACATATTTAATTCTGCTATTTCTACCATGTGTCCATGTAAATTTTATATGTAGACAGTTGTTTTCTAATAAAGCACTTACAATACAGATTACCTGATGCCAGATATACCTCATCATCACCTCTCAGTGGACTGATAAGTTCTAACTTCATCAGACCTGGCTACCCATTTTTGTTTGTTTATTTGTTCAGTTTAATCTATTGCCATATGTTTGCTTTTAAAGTACATTTACTGCTATCCTGTTATTGTCAATTACCTCTACTTTTAGTCATTTTGAGTATTTTCTGGCTTTCTCCCAGTAAGAGTAAGAAATTTGCTAGCATTCTAGGCAATCTGCTTGCTCCAAACTTAATTTACATTTTTCTTTCCGACTGGCTGTGAATTTTGAGTATAGTTTTAAAATTGTGCTCCACAGCAGTGCATGGTGCCCTGTGTGATTAGACTGCTTTGTGCTACACACTGCAATTGATCAATCAGTTCTAAGGGAAGCATTGCTCTTTATTTAATCCAATTCTGGCTATTGTTGTTGTTGTGTCTTTCAGCTTTTCCCGGTTAGGGGTCGCCACAGCAGAACTCCGGTCCGCTAATGATTGGCAGTTGATTTTTACGTGCCGAGTTACCAGCCCTGACGCACAACCTTCAACGAAGGTACGCCCATTCACGAATGTCTCCACGCAGAAAATGCTCTAGCTGAGAGTTGAACCAGACAGCGTCTTACTATGAGGCAACAATGCCATCTGTGTGCTTTTAAAATTCATTTACTGCTAATCTTTTAATATTGTTTATTGTGTCAAAGTTCTACCTTTTTCTAGTGAGATTAGGACATTTGCTAGTGTTCTAAGAATTCTGATTGCTCCAAGCTCAGTTTGCAGTTGCCTTTCTGACTGTGTGACTTTTAAATGTAGCTTTTAGATTGTGCTGTACAACAGGACATGTTTCTCTGTATGACTAGACTGCTGTATACTATGTTTCCTTGTTGCACAGCCCTACTGGATTTGCATCTAAAATAATACATGCACAGATCAGAGCATTTGCATTATCTAGGCATAGCCAAAGTCAAAAGCATTCCACAAGACAGAGATAAGTTAGATGTGGGATACAGTGAGGGTGAAACAATAAACCATCACTGTCTCAAAACTAGCAAGACAGTCTGTTTGATGAAGTTTTTGTTCAGTGCCTGCATGTAATGCCACATTGACTACTTGTCCCCACTGATCTGTTTGCTAATACAGCCTATCACCAGTACAAACAGAAGTGGGCTCAGAGCTGTACCCTGATGCACACCCTCAGCCGCTGGAAACACAACTGTGAGTCAGAGCACTGCTCATATGTGTGTTATTGGCTTCTTGTACATAGCCTGCTCTAATTCTGCCAGTGTTAATGGGACATCAGACCATCACAGGAGTTTCCAAATCAGCTATCTTGAAACTTTGTCATATGCTTTCTAGAAGTGTAGGAATGCCCAGTTGAGCTCTTCCCTCATCTCTGGCTTCTTGTCATCTATTTGTCTCAATGTAAACATCAGGCTTGCTGTGCTGCATCCTTATCTGAATCCAAACTGCTCACATCCCATCCTGCTTTTTACTTCTCTGCATATTAATTTATGAATCACTATCTCCAGAACTTTTATGCAGTATGACAGGAGACTGATACCTCTAAACTGCCCACAGTTGTGGATTTCCACTTTATCCTTGTACACTGGCACTAGTATGCCTGCTCCCCAGTAATCTGGGATATGCCTTTCTCTCCATACTGCTGTGAATACTCTGGAGCCATTTCTTGCCTAACTTACCCAACACTGTGATTATATCTGCTGTGACCTCAACTCAGCCTGCTGCTTTCCCTGACTTCCATTTCCTAAGTGCTGTTTTTACTTCTTTGGAGGGGGGCTTCTTTTATTCTTACATTGTAGGCTGTGTCTGGGAGTATAGTTCTGTGAGCTTGTCTTCATTCAGAAGCTGCTAGGCATATTCTTTCCATCTGCCTTCGATGTCCAGTGGACTGGTAATCAGGCTTCCATCCTTTACAAAGGGTGTCTGGTGACAATTATCTTTATCTTTCTGTCTTTGGCTTGCAACCTGACAGAGTTTCTTTGTGTCATTTACTGTATCACTTCCCAGAAACTGGTAGAGTATCTCTGATGCCTTGTTGTTTTCTATTGCACCTGCTGTCATAGTCTCATTGTTAGCCAATCAGTATTCTTTCTTTGCCTGGTCCAAATTTTCTATCGCTGACATTTTCATGCTTTACTTCTTTCTTTTGATAACTTCCTGTATTTCTGCATTCCACAACCAGCTTTCCTTATGTACCTTTTTTCCGTACCTAGGTTGGATGTATATGCATTCTACACTATGCATTTCTGTTTTTTTGAGACACTACCCTTTTTTTTCTTCAACTCCATCTACTTCCTCTTTTTCCAGAGGTCCTGAGTATTTCTTTGAACTTTTGCTCTTTCTCTCCAGTCAGCTTCCAGGTCTTCAGTCTAGTCTCTGAGCCTTCTCTGACCATTGCAGTGGGCTGTAGCAACCAATGTTTTTTGCTGTGGGACAATTGTTTCACTGGGGATGACTTTGCAATCACTGTTTCTACACTAGTCCCTGTCCATTACTAGGAAATACCCTGAGTTGCATGTTGGCCGCTCTTGTATGGGATCTTGTGACTGTCTCTCTTGCTGAACCATATATTGGCCACCATCAAGCCATTTGACAGACAGAACTCTAGCCACACCAATGTGGAAGTAGGCAGTCCTCATATCTTGTTCTTTCTGCCCTGATATGTGCATTTAGACACCCTATTATCAACCCCAACTTTTGTTGTTATGCTTTGTCTAGTATGTTCTGCAACCGTTGCCTGGATGCATTCTTTTCCTCACTGTCACAACCCTGCTATAAACATATGCTGGAATTATAAATAGTCCCCTCTCTTTACATTAAAGTCTGATTGCCATGAGTCTGTTGTTAATTTTAATGACATCTCTCACTGTCTTCTGAAGCCTCTTCCTCACCACCATTCTCACACTATTTCTAGTCTGCCCTCTCCCTGAGCAGTAGACTCTGGATCCTAAGCCAAGTGGCTTCACTGCACTGCCCTTTCATTGTGTCTCCTGGATACATAGGATGTCCAGCTTCCTCCTTACCATTATGTTCTCCACTTCCAAGCAGCATCCTGACAGTGAATTTATACTGAGTGTAGCAATCTTAAGTTTATGTTTGGCAGGTTTATTAGTTTTATATCCAACTTTTGCTTAACAGAGTTATCCAATGTAGCCCAAATGGGCAACTGGACACCTGCCAGTGAGTAGCTTATTGACCAAAGGCTGCAGGGCTCTATGGCAGGCACACACTGGCAAATAGAAGCATATATATCTCTTCTTCCATTAGCATGGGTCTCTCAAATAGGTCGGAGTATGCTGGATCCTCAACCCACCTATCACAGGTAAATATCTATGCCCATTTTTGATTAAACTGATCATCATGATCAGTTCACCTAGAGCCAATTTTTACTCCAGTGAGTGACTAGCCCTACCATTGATGTGCAGTCTGTAATCTGTGTTCTACATCATATTGCACATCATAGTTGATGCCCAAAGATTTTGGCCTATACAACTCTTCCCCAATAGGCACCATATAGAGTCTGTGCTGCTTCCCACAACTTCATTCCTGTTTAGTTTGAGGTGGAAATATCCAGCATGTTTTTGGGAGGGGGAGGAACCCTGTAGAGACATAGGGAGAACATGCAAACTCCATACAGGCATTGGCTGGAAGTTAGGATTAAACGTTTTGCATGGGAGGCAAAGACCTTAAACATTATGCCAACTGTATCAACTTGTCTGCTCAAAATATTTGTCATAAATCTGCATTTTCCTGTATTTCCCTATCCGTGTTACATATAGTTTGCTTTTCTAACTAGTGCGATATCTCTGAATATTTGATGTACTAAATTGTTTGCGTTGTGGACCTGGGTCATGGCTGTAAAAAGTCTGGTGACCAGCCCACCTACCCAAATATAAATGCCAATAAATAATGTAAATAACGGTTACTACATCAGAATTGAGGGAGTCTAGAATGGAACCATAAGCAGTCTGACTAAATCATGGAAAATGACAACTGTAGACATCATTCCCACTGTCAAGTGTAAGCTAAAAACCTCACCTAAACTAATGAAGATGTTATTTCATCAAGAAATGCATAAAAAGGGGTTAACACTAGGTATGACTCCAGAGTTCCTCCCTAAATACAGCATTACTAAAATAGTTAGACAACACAGAAATATTAGAAGTGCTTTTGAAATTCATGATTCTGACTTTAGGCTAACATCAATAAGTAACTGAAATGCCAGCTAAACATAACCAGGAAATTACATAGGGAAGGACTGTCCGTAAGGGAAGAACAACAGAGGTAGGACTGAAATTGTAGTCACTTCTTCTGAAACTAGATAGCACAATAGATACTGGCACTCTGAATTTTTGGAATCCAAGAAGAGAGTGAAGGAAAAAATCATAGTGCAGTTCTTAGAAAGATGGCTCCCCTGAAATGGTTCAGAGAGAAATAATATAAATTCAGACTGAAATTCAAAGTGAGGGAACACATATATAAGATCTGTTTTAAGAAAATTTACCATGAAATGTCACCTCAAAATGGCAAATCTGTAAAACTGACAAACCCAACACTGACAAATAAAATGATTTTCCAGGGGGCAAGCCCCCCACCACAGCACCCACATCCCTGCATCTCTTAACACATAAGCACGGAGATTACGCAACCTATTGGGTAAGGAGAAACTCCTCTACTTCCACAATTCCACAGTCTCAGTAAATTCAATGGCAATCATTGAACTAAAAATAACAGTCAAAATTATATTATATTTTCATCTGGGGTCGATAATTCAATGCAGTCATACCCAGGAAATCTATGCACTGTACAGTTAAGAGTAGGCATGCAGAGAGTTAGGCAGCAGAAATTTTAGTGAACAATATGGTTTCTTATGTGTTTTTCATACTCAAAGTAGCCAGCAAGCATCTAGTGTATATTTTAGTATGCTAACCATCTGTTTACATTGTGCTTTGCATCATCTCTCAGTTAGTAAGGCTGAGATTTATTTCCAGAAAAGAATGCTCTAGTCATACAAACTTTTTAAAACTCGATATCCTGTAACAAATGTAATCATAAATATCGAGGCCATACACATCAGAATCCCATTTTCATATCTCATAACACATAAAATAAAGTACCTGTTAAAATCATAAACAAACTAGCAACACGAGATCCATACATAAAACAGTTACATCTTTAGAGGTCATGTTAAGTACATGTTTACACTTTGCAAACAGCGTGTCCTCTGCAATGTGTATGTAGGGTACTTTGTTAAAGTAGAAACAAATGACTTATGGCAATTTCTGAAAAAAAGATGTCAGACAAAAACCCTTGATGGAGGTTTCCCTTTCACCCAAGGTGGAGCAACACTGCAAAGAGAGTAAAATAACTAGCAGGCAGATGGGGTAGTTGTGGTGTTTTTTCTCCCAGGTGAGTTTCGATTATTTTCCTTTTGGATTTTTTTAGCTGAAAATGCAATTCAGCCATGTTAATTTTGAGAACTGACCTAAATCCCTCCAACAAATAATGTAGGATGACTTAATGCATCAACTGATACATAACACACACACACACACACACACACACACACACACACACACACACACACACACACACACACACATGCACATGCACACATGCACACACACACACACACACACACATATATACATATATATATATATATATATATATATATATATATATATATATATATATATATATTGCTCTTATAAACTTAGAAAGTTGCTAGAATAACATGATTTATGTTAAAATGCATTTTCTGAAGGATGTGAAGTCTAAAACTCAAATGTATGTCATTTAGGGACTGCACTCCTCAATAATTTTCCAGAAAACTACAAACTGAACAAAAATATGAGGCAAAAATCTGGACATTCTGCAAAAGTCTGGACAGTTGTGTGGTAGAATATACATATATACATATATATGTATGGATTTATATCCATTTTTTGAAAAGTCAGAACATCAAATGGCAACTGATTGAACACAGCACAAGACAATAAAACGACAAAAAAAATTGCTCCCCAATCTCCACGCATCCTGCACACTCCCTGTTAATTATATATACTAACTCTGAGATTGCACTACAGTGGGGAAAGGTCAAATTCCATGATTCCCACTGTAAAACAATCTAGCAAAAGGAAAAAGCAGATAGATTTGACAGGCTGATTTTCAATTAGCTGTGCCTGCCATTTTCCCTTCTGGCAATGAAAAGTATGTAACATATATATATATATATATATATATATATATATATATATATATATATATATATATATATAGGTTCATTGGTGTGTACTAGGCTAATGGCTCTGGGGCCTTTACAAGCCTAACCATAGGATTACCCTGGCATAGTGCCACACGACCTTAGTACCTAGTGCCTCTGTCGAGTAGAGCCACTGGAGTTATCCCCGAGGTGAATTTTCTGTTTCCCATCCATTCATCAAGATTTCTATTGAAGAGGGTCAGTGAGGCGCTCTGCTTGACATGTATGGGAAGTCTGTTTCATAGCATGGGCAGTCTCTGGGTTATGAACCGGTCCCTCCAGCATGTTCTGTTAATTGTGGTAATGAGGTTGAGGTCTCTGGAGTGTGTGGTGCAGACGGATTGGGATTTCTTTAGATGTAGCATTTTTAAAAGAGCTGAGTCAGACATGGCTTTGTAAGTCAAGCAGAGATCGCCTCTAAGTAGGCGATATGAGACAGAAAATAGTTGGAGTTTTTTGAGTTTGTCCATATAGGACAAGTGTTTAAGGCCTAGGATCCTCTTTGTGACATACTTTTGCAGCCTCTCCAGTTGTTGCAGATGTCTAGTGAGGTACATGCCAAATGGGGCATTGAACTTGATGATTGGTCTAATGAGGGAAGAGTAGAGGGAGACATCTTTCTGGATGTAAAACCCTTAGTAATAAGATGTGCCACATAGAATGTCTTTCTGACCACAGTGGCAATGTGGTGATCAAAAGAGAAGCTGCTGTCAACCTGTGTTCCCAGATCTCTTATAACGCCTTCTGTGTTCTGTGGACTACCATCAATATGGTAATTTATGGGAACCAGGTTTTTCCCAAAGGGGAGGACGACACATTTTTTGGTATTGAGCTTAAGGCCATGGTCGCTGGTCACAGCGAGGCCATTCTGTAGGATGTCAACATCACTTGGGGAGTTAATAATATATATATATATATATATATATATATATATATATATATATATATATACATACATAACTAGCATATGTCCGAATGACAAAACATCGAACACACATAAACAAAAGTGCTTAACATCGAAAAGTGCTTCCGTGTATGTGTAGTTAAAAAAAAAAATCTACTTTTCTGCAGGGGGGCAAAGCCCCCCTGCATCCTCCACATGGCGGGCTGTGCCCCCCGTACCCCTTACTTTATTATTCTCACTCCGAGATCGCACTACAGTGGGGAAAAGGGAATTTTCCCTTACCCACACTGTAGTCTGATCTACAAAACAGGCACACATACACGGAAACGCTTGTCGATATTAAGCGCTTTCGTGTATGTGTGTTTGATGTTTTGTGATTCGGACATATGCTAGTCGAGCATGTGTCCAGATCCCATATATATATATATATATATATATATATATATATATATATATATATATATATATATATATAGAGAGAGAGAGAGAGAGAGAGCTTTATATATATATATATATATATATATATATATATATATATATATATATATGGATCGACATTTCATATAATCGACATGTCATTTGGTCGACAGTTCATTTGATCGACAAGCATTTGCCCCCTTCCCCAATGTTGTGCGACCCTGGAGTTGATATATATAGTTAGGGGGGGTGGGGGGGCACAGCCCCCCACATTGGGGGTGGGGTGAAGCCCCCCACCTAAAATGCTTGTCGATCAAATGAACTGTCGACCAAATGAATTGTCGATTATATGAAATGTCGACCAAGTCAGGTAGATCCATATATATATATATATATATATATATATATACATACAGTATGTATGTGTGTGTGTGTGTGTGTGTGTGTGTGTGTGTGTGTGTGTGTGTGTGTGTGTGTATTTATATGTATATGTGTAGTGTTAACTCATTTACAACACTGATCCTAGTTGAATGTTTAGACTTCATTCCTAGTATAAGTTCATGCAATCTATTTCACTCAGTAGAAGTTATAGAAAGGTTAAAAATTAAATGGTATAATAAGTAAACCTGAAAGCTTAGTAAGTAATCCTAATAAATTCAAAACAAACATTACTTGAACCTCTTAAAGATGTGCACAAAACTGCATTCACTTAATAGCATACCGCTTTCTCAGAGGCGATCTCTGTCTAACGTACATAGCCATGTCCAACCCAGAATTGTTGAACATGCTCCATCTTAGCAAAACCAAATCTACTCGAGCTACACGCTATAGGGATATAAACCTCAACACAACAATGAATAGAACATGCTGGAGGGATAGATTCTCTTCGCAGTGACTTCCGTTACTATGGAACAGGGTCCCGATCACCTAAGACAGAGCCCCTCACTATCACTCTTCAAGAGGAACCTTAATGAGTGGATGGGTAACAGAAAGTTCACACCGGGGATCACACCAACAGCACTACTAGATAGGGGCCAAGGGTACTAGCTGCTAGTACAAGGGTCTAGAGTACTACTAAGGGGGTGGTGAATACTGCACAATGTGGCTGGGCTAATATATGCCTTCAGGCAGATAGCCCAGTACCACCCTATGAACCTATGAACCTATTACTTGTCAAAATATATAGCTATTTTCTCTCTGTCTCTTTTCTTTCTTTATTCATGCCTGAGGATGTATGACTATGAAAAAAATAAGGGGTCTGACTAATGCATCCTGTCTTGTTTATAAACCTATAATATGTACATATTTTGATATGCTTAAGACTGGATTTAAGTTTTATTTGAATATGTTGCCATGTGTACAATTCCAGAGTTTCATCTGTTGTATGGCCACACTGTTTGTACTTAACATTGATTTGCTTAAGAAGAGAGTAATGTTTTTGTTTGAACATGCTTGTAGGCTGTGCATTTTGTTAGTTTTACTAGTAAATTACATCATTTATGCAGAATGCTAGTTTTGAAGGCCATGTCTTCTAAAGTGAACAGATTTTTAGGAGGTTACAATACACTTTGCCTAGAATTTGTATGTATATGCAAACAAAGCATGTTACTTCATGACAGTGTATTGTAACCAACCAAACATCCAACACAAACACATTATAGAAAACACAGTTGTTCTCATTCAGCCATAAAGCTGAATTTACAGTAAATCTGACAAATAAACTGCGCCGGTGTACCAGGGTAGGGACTTCACCACTCAGTAAATTGCCAGACAAGTACAAACAGAACAAAAATATGAGGCAAAAGTCTGGACATTCTGCAAAAGTATGACAATTGTGAGGTAGAATACATATATGCTTATGTATAGATGTATATCCATTCATTGAAAAGTCAGAATGTTGAATGGTAACTGATTGAACACAACAAAGAAAAAGCAAAATTTCACCAACTAGAAAAGCAAAACTTACCAGCAAAGGATGAGAACCACAGGTGCAAAATCCAGTAAAATATTGTTTATTGGTAAGCATTTTCATCAGGTTTAAAATCACCAAACTTCTTCAGACCCTTCAGTCTGAAGAAGTTTGGTGATTTTTAAACCTGACAAAAGTGCTTACCAATAAATGGCATTTTGCTGGATTTTGCACCTGTGGTTCTCATCCTTTGCAACACAAGAAAACTTGAAAAAAAAAACAGTCCCCACTCGCATCCCCCACATGCCACAAATCAAAATATGTACATATTGTAGAGTTATTAAGAAGACAAGATGAATTAGTCAGTTCAACTGTGGACTACCTACTATTTTCTATTTCATTATTTTCTAGCACATATTTTACAGCTCAGTTTTTATTAATGAACTATGTGCTTAACATAATTCAGGAAGTGAACATCATACCCTCCATACTGCAAAATTTCTTCTTGGTTAGTTTATGACCTGTAGGTTGGATAATGGGTTTTGCAAACAAAGCATGTTCTAAAGTGCCTTCTAGTGAAGGCAAGCCAAGATTAGTAAAAGGAATACCTTGGTGCCCTGGTGCAGTTTATTTGTCAGAGTTACTGTAAATTCAGCTTTATAGTTAAATGAGGACAACTGTGTTTTCCATTATGTGTTTGTGTTGCTTGGTTGGTTGGGTACAATCCATTAAAGAAAATGAAACTGTAGAACAATTAAAACTATGAAATAGAATACAATTGGTACCAGAAACGCACACCACCAACTTAGGGCTTAAACTGCCATTCCGTTTCTTTTTTCTTTAACCTGTTCTTTCAGCATCTCTTTTGTTACGAAATGAAAGCGCTCGATATCTTGCTTGGTTTAATCAAATATTTATCCCTATGTTGGTGGTGTGTGTTTCTGGTACTAATTTTATTCCGTTTCATGGGTACAATACATTACCATGAAGTAATCTGGGTATGAATACAGTCTTTGCTATATAAAGTATAATTTCAGAAATAAGGATATGTTTCACTTCTGTAGGCAACCCTTGTAGCCTCTTTACCTTTGACATGATCACATTGTCATGATGTGTGCCTCAACATAACCTGTAGTCTGATGTAATTCTCATGCATTTTCTTGTTGTCACTACTTCAGTGGTATTTTCTTGACTGGAAATCACAAAAGGGACACACTACTCATGCTGAAGTGGTGTCTTTCTTACAAATAGTCTTGTTTTTACATTACTGGCATTTAGAATCAAACCTATCTGGTCAAGCCATATCAGTGAAGAATATAGCAATAACCCACTCCTGGGTGTGGGTAATGCTGGATTTACCCACGGTTGGCGTGGTTTGGTCCCGAGGGCGAAGCCCGAGGGACCAAACAAAGCCAACCGTGGGTAAATACAGCATTACCCACACCCAGAAGTGGGTTATTGCTATTATACCATGACATTATTTAAGAAAAGAAACTATTACTTTTCTTAAATAATGGCATAGTATAATGCCTGTTTGCTGCCCTTCCACAGATGTCTGGCATCCGGCGGTTCTGATGTACTGCGCCTCGCAGTACATCAGAGTTGTGGCAAAAGCAACGGAGAAAGCAAGATCTCCATTGCTTTTTTTTTAGTGTTTCACTATGTTAAATGGGTTTAACATAGCGAGAAAGCTTTAAAATAAGCAACGGAGATGTCCGTTGCTTATTTTAAAACTGTCTCGCTATGTTAAACTCATTTAACATAGCGAAACACTAAAAAAAAGCAACGGAGATCTTGCTTTCTCCGTTGCTTTTTTTTTAAACCTGTCTCGCTATGTTAAATGGGTTTAGCATAGCGAGAGAGCTTTAAAATAAGCAACGGAGATTTCCGTTGCTTATTTTAAAGCTGTCTCGCTATGTTAAACCCATTTAACATAGCGAGACAGTGTTTTAAAAAGAGAGTTATACTAATGGAAAAAAGTCCGGGCAACCGGACCTTTTTCCATTAGTATAACTCGATTTACAACGGGCACGCTGGCCAATCAGCATGCACGTTTTGGAATAATAATGGGGGGTCATGGTATAATATAGCAATAACCCACACCTGGGTGTGGGTAATGCTGGATTTACCCACGGTTGGCGTGGTTTGGTCCCGAGGGCGAAGCCCAAGGGACCAAACAAAGACAACCATGGGTAAATACAGCATTATCCACACCCAGAAGTGGGTTATTGCTATTATACCATGACATTATTTAAGAAAAGAAACTATTATTTTTCTTAAATAATGGCATAGTATAATGCCTGTTTACTGCCCTTCCGCAGATGTCTGGCATCTGCAGCAGTTCTGATGTACTGCGCGCCTGCGCAGTACATCAGAGCTGTGGGCAAAAGCAACGGAGAAAGCAAGATCTCCGTTGCTTTTTTTTTACTATTTTCGCTATGTTAAATGGGTTTAACATAGCGAGACAGTTTTAAAATAAGCAACGGAGATGTCCATTGCTTATTTTAAAACTGTCTCACTATGTTAAACCCATTTAACATAGTGAAACAGTAAAAAAAGCAATGGAGATCTTGCTTTCTCCGTTGCTTTTTAAACCTGTCTCGCTATGTTAAATGGGTTTAGCATATGAGACAGCTTTAAAATAAGCAACGGAGATCTCCGTTGCTTATTTAAAGGTCTCGCTATGTTAAACCCATTTAACATAGCGAGACAGTGTTTTAAAAGTAGAGTTATACTAATGGAAAAAAATCCGGGTGACCGGACCTTTTTCCATTAGTATAACTAGATTTACAATGCGCATGCTGGCCAATCAGCGTGCACGTTTTGGGGGGGTCATGGTATAATTCAAATTTTGCTGCTGCTAGTTATGGATATCTGTAAAAGAGTTCCTGTGACAGAAAAGTGCTTAGTCATATGCCTTCTAAATACAAGATGTTGATACATTTTATTTTGAAAGATGAAGAAAGAAAAGCATAAAAGTGAACCCTGTAGAAGTCACACAGCAGTATTCTTTGAATCACAAGTGGGCTGTCTGCCAGTTTCCCTGTCTGCAATTTTCATGCTAGTTATGGGGAACCAGTTTAACACGATTGGTCCTAATTCTTCCTCAGTTCATACTTGTGTCAGAATGCTGTCCTGGAGGCTGTGAATGTCCTTTGTGTTATGAACTATGAAAAATTATGATAGACAGTAAAGAAAAAAAAACTGTCGAATAAATACTGCAATTAAAAGCAATTGCACCTGCCAAGACAAATGTCTCCATGCTACATAAGAAAACTATTAACTAAACAGCTTTAGTACTGTTAATTAATTATAACTTACAATGCCAAAAAGTTATACTGTCATATACAATATAAGCTCATGGTACCATTACTGTGGGAATTGCAGCTGTTTATAGGATAAGCTTTCAGGTAGATGTCAGTCCCTTGACCAGATATTTTCAACAGTGAAAGACCCCTTTTAGCACAAAAAAGTATAGTTTTAAGCCATGTCTGTTAAAGTAGTCCTGGCTATAACAGAGGACTCCCAATTCACCTTTCCTTCCACTTTTAGTACCCTATGCCTGCATACTTGCATGAATGTTTTTTCTTGCTGTGGGTTGGTTGACTAGAAGCAAGAGGATGATGTGCTGCATATAGTGATGTGAACAATGTTTTGGGCAAACTGTGGATTAATCGTGTAAACTGTTAATGAATGTCAGTAGCCTAAACAAGAAATTACACTCCTTCCAAGCTGTCTTCACCTTGGAGAATGCAGACAACTGTGTAGTTAATGAGACATACTTTAAAGCCAGAGAGAGCACCCCAACAGTGCAGGGATACAATGCTTTCCACATTTCACACATATAGACCAGCTACTGCACCTGGCTGGGATTAAAGGTGGAGGTGTCTTGAAACTACTTCAAAAACAAACATACCTCAAGGTTGGTCAAAAAAGATGACACACTTGAACTTATCTATGACCAAATTATCATAAGTAGAGTCCCATATCGTATCTTTTCAAGCTGTAGATCACCCTATGTGACCCAACAAAACCCATAGCTCATACTTAAATCTACTGGACACACTTACCATTTATCCCATTACAATACTTAATGGGGGACTTTAACTACTCCTATAGAAACTGGAAATTGTACATGACCCAAAACTTGCAGGACCAGAGATTCCTGGACTTTATAAACACAAGCACCTTTGACTAGTTAGTCCATCTGCCCACTAGGGGTGCAACATACTAGATGCAGTGCTCACAAATATGGGAGAACACTGTGCCCCTGGTAAGATCAGATCATAAATCTGTTTCTGTGACCCCAGCAAACCATGTAACAGTTAGGAACTACCCTACAGCAAGGTATACATTATTACCTGACAAAATGTCAAGCCTCTCCAGATCCATAGAACACAGCTGCCTATGCAGAATTGTACAAAGAAACCATGTACCATCATGTTAACAGATGCATAGAGACATCTGTGCCTACCAAAAACAAGCCCAGAACAAACTCAAAAAACAAATCACCCTAGTGAAATCCAAGCATAATCAGATTGTACAACAAAAGGAAAAAAGGTCATAGCTAAAATTAGGAAGTACAATGTCCAACAGGATAACAACTCTCTCCTCAGCTTAAATAAGTAACTAAGAGAGCAAATTAAGTCTATCTAAGCCAGTTTTGAGATAAAGATAACTTCCTAAGCCAGGGAAACCATACGACTTTCATAAGCTCTGTCCAAAGCCTCAAAGGTGGTACACAGCACTGAGTAGAACCTATTGTTAATTGGGCCACCTACACAGAGCCAGGAATCTGAATGGGGAGATGATAAATTAGCAAGCAAAGGAGAAGAGTGTTTCTGGAAATTAATTCATCTTCAAATCTCGCTGAGCACCTCCATGAGGTAGACCTTGTTTTTCACAAACTCTCACGAAATTGACACTGATATATAGACTGTATTTTATATAGAATATATCATGGATAGTAGCAGGTTAAAAATAAAAAAGATAGCTGGATGCACAAGACACAAGATAAAAAAGTGCCCAATCCTGGTAGGTGCACTGGTGCCAGGAATGGAAAAATGATGCTGTAGAATCCTCAAGACACAGAAACATTCCCATAATGGGACCAGGCCAGGTCCAGGAGGAGGATGGCTATCCTGTTGTACAAGGAATTAGTATTCCACAAAAATAACAAAAATTGATAGACAGAAAAGAGTCATAAAGATGACAAAGTGGACTATTGAGGATAAGAAAGAAATGATGGATTGTTACTATTATGCAAGAAGCCCAGAAATTCCAGACAGAAGATAAACAAAAAGATTAAGAGAGAAATTAGAGGAAAGAAAAATACTTGCAGAAGAAAAACTGTCAGAAACTTCAAATAAAAATTGGGTTAATTAATACAACAGATTTGTAAAAAAAACATTATATAGACCATGAAACCTTGGGCCATTTGGAAAAAGAAGTGACTGAAAAGTGTGAACAAAATCTAGAGATTTTTGAAAGGTATAAAAAAATAAATATTGACAAGGGAAACAGAAAGATCTGATATGGTGCAATATTTATGCAAAGGAAAAAGAAAAATGAATCAAGACAAAAAAACAGCCCCAAAGTTATTTGAAGAGAAATACAGGCAAAGTCAATGGTATGGTGTGGTATGGTATGGTATGGTATGGTATGGTATGGAAGCTTATAATAACAGTGCCTGTACAGCTCTTTTTTTGTCTTTAATGCCTGACAAATATAACTGCTCATGTGACATTAAAAGAAATGAATGCACTGGGGAGTGAAAAAAGGAGTTAATGAATGCAGGAAAGTAAGTGGAGACAGTGACAGAGGAAAAGGAGATGGAGGTATTAAATTAGTGAAATAGTTAGGAGAAGGTGGCTATGGATATGGTGTTGTTTAGGAAGCATCAGTGCATTGTGGTAGCATAATTACTGTTATGGAATTTGCAGGATGTATCTTGCTCTGAGGACCCAAAATGTTAACAATGACCTCAGTTACAAGTAGTTACTCTTGTTAATAAGTATTGGGAATTAAGGACTGCCCTTGTCACAGTTACTTAAAGCACAATAAGGGATGAACAAGATTTGTGACTGTCCTTAGCATAAGAGTTTAACTTAGAGTAATAAGATGCCAAAGACATTAGCAATTATTTTACATTTGCAGCAAGTGTGGAAGGGGGAATTTCATTAGATACTAGAATTTCATTTTTGTCTTACAAGGGACATGGTGTGAGAGGGGGACTAGTCCAGACATGTAATTTACATTTTCAGTGAGGGATGTTAAAGGAGAAATACTGTAGGCAAAAGCTTTTTGTTTTCTTTTGGGGAGATGGCATGTACTACCTGTGTGACACTATATGAAATGTGAGAAGCCATGTACACTGATTAGCAAATCCTGCTGGAACACATAGCAGAAATTCCTAACATAGTATAGAGGGCTCCACACTAACTCTTCAGGACCTGTGTAGCTTGTGCTATATTAACAGATACAAGTCAGATGGGAATTCTGTTGTGCCGTGCACCATGCTACGCCATTTTATAACTTACATTAGTATTACTCACTACTGTTTCTTACACAGTTCCCAAGATGTCTCTATATACTGTGTGGCACGCCTGATTAAAGCTACATACTAAAAATATGAAAATAGTATGTAGGTTTAAGATTTGCAGGAAAACAAGTATCATTATCTACTTTACCATGCAAAATACACAGCCTATATCACTGTAATTTGATCAGCCAGCCCTCAAAGCAACTGACTGATGGAATCTGATAACTCTTTGAAGGGAACTTGGTTGAGTGCAGCCACTGTGAAAAGATTATCCTGAAGCCACTATCAATGAACCATGACTTTGTTCTTTTCTCCAGTGTTATGCAACCTTTGAGTTAGTGTGTGTGTGTGTGTGTGTGTGTGTGTGTGTGTGTGTGTGTGTGTGTGTGTGTGTGTGTGTGTGTGTGTGTATGGATCAACTGAACTAGGTTGAATGGATGTTTCATCGACAATACTAACATCTGCGCTTTAGCATCGAAAACACTAACATCAACACACTTCTGTACATGCTCTGAGGATGAAACTCAGACTATGCAAATTAAAAACTTTTATGTTTTTCAAGTGGAGCAAGCTCAATTGTCCCCCTGCCCCCCCCCCCACACACACACACACCCCACCTGCTAATTATATATATTAACTCCAACATCACACAATCCCTGGGAGAAGGGCAAATTCCCTAATTCAGGGAATATTCAGTTTCACACAACTGTCCACCATCTGTTTTATTGACCAGACTACAAAACAGAGGTTGACTAAACCTCGTCAATCAGTAGAAAATTATAATGAAATAACAGTAATGACAGGAAATATCATAAGAAAAATCTCAGGTATAACTCTTGAATTGTACCTCATAAAATAGAATTTCAATATTTTTGAAGTGAATTATAAAACAGTATCCCAGTTTATTGCTTCCATGCTACTCCCTTCCCAAAGGAGACATTGCTTTAAATCCAAACTCTTGCCCCCATAAGAGATTCCACAAACTACATATCGCACTATTCCTTTCACTGAATACTTTTGCCATCTAACATACATGTTCTAACGTTTACCTTCCCTTTGTGTTCTTTCTGTAAGTTCTCGCTTTCTTTCCAACTTTTTTCCACTTCCCCATAGTAATATTAGTCACCATATCTTACTTTCATTTGTTAGCAGATAAAAAAGCACTTTTCATGCTTTCACTGCAATTTTTGTGATGTGCATTTTCTGTTAGGTTCATATAGGTAAATACTAAGTTAGCTTCCCTTGTGGGTCCTTTTAAGCCTTGCCAAGTTCTCTTTTGTTGCCTAAATTAAACTTTCCCATTTGATGTTACATTGGCCTTACCCATCCCATGGTTGACAATTATATATTACCCCTAGTGGAAATAACTGGGCTCATACCTTGATAGTTTGAGGGGATCCATGCACAGTGTAATGCATTTAGGTGTTGCCTCTGTCCATTAGTCGTACAAGGGGCAATCCTGGGGTAACATTTCTGTTACCCATCCATAGATACAAGCTCTGCTTGAATATGGACAGGGATGAGCTTTGTTTTATATGGATGGGGAGTCTATTCCAGAGCAGTGGTATTCTCTGCGAGATATAGCTATCCCTCCAAACTGTTCTGTTGATGTTGCAGAAGAAGTTTAGATCCCTAGACTGAGCATTCCTGATATCATTTGACTTACTGACGTGCACCAGGTCCATCAGTATTGGGTCAAAGAATGCTTTGTATGCCAGACATAGGTCAACTCTTGGGCGTCTGTGGGATACTGAGTATAGTAACAGGATTTTGAGTTCATCCATGAAGGACATTATTTAGGTCTTGTATCCTTTAAGTACGGTATCTCGGTGGTGTTCCAGTGGTTGCATATGTCTGGACAGATACATGCCAAAGGGGGTATTATACTCAATGAATGGCCTAATTAGGACTGATTAAAGGATTATGCTTATTTATGAGACAATACAACACCTCAGTGTTGTCGATTTGCATATAGCAGATTCCCTGACATTCCTGATCATTTTCCGCACGCTTTGAATTGTCATACTCGCATTACTGCTTTTGTCCTGCCCACTTTCTACTTCCTGTGTACTGCAAATATCTAGGACTGCACCATTGCTAATACCTAATATCTGAAATGCCCATGCTTTAATTAATGTATTTATGCTTATGGTGCTTGTTTTTTGGCCCACATTTGGCTGAAAAGGGTCCCCTGAACCAATTCACAAACCTGAGTAATTTTGTTTAGATTAACAGATAAATAACTCAATAAATCAATCAATAACTAAAACATGACCACCATTACTGTAGTCATATCTGGAAAAAGTAGCAATAATGTCAGATCTGTCCAACTTTAGTCCTGAAGCAACCATGATCTAAAACTATGTCAATCAAAACTTGCTCTCTTGACATAGAGGATAAAGCCCTGACTGCAATTCAGATGTTGCTAGTTTGAATAGTGGGGCATTTGTCTGCTGGAGTTGGAGTGGGATGAAGGGAGAAGTGAAATGGTTTTGCTGGCTCACTTCTCAGTCCCACTGTAGAGGATGAAGATCCAGCAGAAGCACTACTCACAAAAGAGGACAGTCTTAAGGTGTTTTTTTTAGCATTAAAGGGAGTGGCACACCATCATTAGCTTCCATTGCATGCCATACCAGGGAGTGGCTGCTGGCATGTTCAGCCAGACTTAAGGGTTTTATGCTATGAACCCTGAACTGGAAATGGTGATGATTCTGCTTTTTGCTATTTGGCTTTTGACTCCAGGGATGTACAAATGGGCTGTAATGGGCAGTAGAGAAAGGTAGGAGCTTGATGAACTGTATTTCAATAAAGGTTAATTTCACAGAGATTTATTTATTTATTTATTTATTTATTTATTTATTTATTTATTTATTTATAGATTTGTTTTGTTTTTATTCGTGTGGAATTTGGGATAATGTCTTGCAGAAAAGATTTGGATTCTGTGTGTGCATGTGTGTGTGTGTGTGTGTGTGTGTGTGTGTGTGTGTGTGTGTGTACATATATATATATATATATATATATATATATATATATATATATATATATATACGTACATACATACATACATATATGCATATATATTTATATAACATTTGTAACATTTGTTGATTAGGAAAGTCCGTCTAGGACAGAGCCTATTTTCGGCAGAGGCCCAGGGAGAAATGCCCCAGATGCATGCCTTTGGAATGTGGAAGGAAACCAGAGTACCCGGAGGAAACGCACAAATGCAGGGAGGACATAGAGACTCCACACAGAAGGCGCTCTAGCCAAGAATCAAACTCACGAACCTTTTGCTGTGAAGCAAAAATGCTAATTGCTGCATGATTTCATCACCCATATATATATATATATATATATATATATATATATATATATATATGTGGATCCCCTTCACAGGCTCAAAGTTTCAGAACTTCGAACAGCAAATGGTCATGACCATAAGACTATAGTTTTGAGTGGGGATCGCCATACAGTACAGAACAGAAAATTTACCATTTTTCTCACTCACTGTAGTGTGATCTCGGAGTTGGTATATTTATTTAACAGGGGTTGTGCCCTCCTGTAAAAAAGTAATTTTTTTTTTAATTGCAATTTCAAAGTTTCAAAACTTCAATCTTGTGGTCTAGACCATTTGCAGTTTGAAGATTTGAAACTTTGAGCTTCTGAAGCAGAACCATATATGCACATACACAAACACACACACACACACACACACATATATATATATATATATATATATATATATATATATATATACATATACACACCTTTTTTCCCATATATCACAGTACATTTGATTGTGTGGATTGTTTACACTAAAGCAGACCAGCAGTGTGCTGTTCTGCAGTGGTGTGAATGGTACAGGTGAGCTTGTCTCTCTTCAAAAGCTCTTCTTTTGTGAAAGTTTCTGTCTTTTTGGTAACACATGTCATCATTGTCATAATTTTTTTTTCCTGGAATGTATCCCAACCAAAACCTTTTAGGGTGTGTATATATGCATCTATTTGTGCATGCACACACACACACACACACACACACACACACACACACACAATTTATGTAAATATATCAAATAATATGCACTATTTGAATTCCTTATTGACTGATTAGTTTCTAGGCTGCATTCACTATTCCTGTTTGAAATGTGACATTTTCCACATTTGTCCACAAAGATGCTTAACTGCTGAAAAAAATTATGTGTATTAAAAAATGAGTGAGTGTGACTTCTTTTTCATTAATAAAATCTGCATTTTGAAATTCAAATGTTGATCATGTTTGGCATTTTGAATACTTTTATTTTTTTTTCTTCTCTGTCATTTGCGTAAGCTATTTACAGTGTCCTTTCGGCTCTGCTATGCCACTATGATCCTGCGTTATGCCTACTTAAAATACAACATTTTGCCAGACATTTATCCATGGAGAAGCATAGAATCAAGGATGTGAATCTTCATAAAGTAAATATCACACCCATTATGTCCAGAATGCTACTTGCGAAATGAATGAAGTTATATCTAAAATTAATACTGATTAAAATCACATAATTAAAACAAATATTGTAATATCTAGATGATACTCGTGTGACTTCTAAGTATTCAGATCTTGTTCTACTCATATTTGTGATACAACAATTAGTATAGTTCTCAAACGCCAAGGCCTTCGACACCATCCCCCACTCTGAAATCATAGATAAACTTACTAAGCTGGGCATAAATCCCTACATCACTCGATGGGTTGCCAACTGGCTTACTGACAGAACCCAGGCTGTAAAAGTAGCTGACTCCAAATCCAGCTCCAGACAGGTGACAAGTGGAGTTCCTCAGGCTTCAGTCCTGTGACTGCTCTTGTTTGGCATCTACTTCTCTGAAGTACAGGCCAACACTAAGGGACTCTGGCTAACAAAGTTCACAGATGACTGCAAACTGGAAGCCATTACTGAATCCCCAAATGATGTGGATATTCTACAAAAGGGCCTTACAGAAACAGATGCCTGGTGCCAGAGCCATGGGCTCAAGCTTAATGCCAAGAAATGTATAGTTATCCTTTTTGGAAAAAAACATGTACCCATGAATTACCACATAGGTGGCAGTACACTAAACATCGAAAGTGTGATGAGAGACTTAGGGACACAGGCGGACAGTGGTCTCACTTTCAATAACCACATCGCCAAAACAGTCAGGAAATCCTTCTATGTGGCATACCTCATCACTAAGGGCTTTTCATCCAGAAAAAAGGAGGTCATTGTCCCACTGTACTCATCCCTCATTAGACCCATTATAGAGTATAATGCCCCATTTGGTATGTACCTCACAAGACATCTGCAACAGCTGGAAAGGCCACAGAAAAACCTCATTAAAAGAAATACCTCACTAAACCAGTCAGGTACTGTGATAAATGCACAAGTGACAGATTGCATCTGGAGATCTAGCAGCCCAGCAAGCAGGGTCTTTAGTGATAATTGCAGAGGCATTTGTCACTGGGAGCAAAGCTGTGCATATAGAAAGATGAGATATTAATCGAGAATTGAAATGTACTGTCTGCCTAGACATTTATTACAATCTAGCAATCTGACCCACAAATAACAGCATTTTGCTCTGCTACTATGAATGTACCGTTTTAACTATTCCATCTCTTCCACAGCACCTACAATCATCTGAGGTTGACAGCAGCTAAGAAGTATTACAATGTAGTGCTTAAAGTTAACTACTGTCTTCATACCTTTGGCAGGAAATATATAGCATCAGTTATAACAGTGGCACCAAGTACAAATATTCCTTGCTTGTATTTTTTAGATGATTTGTATTTCCTCCATAATTTTGGCCATGTTATTGACTGCATCATTCAGATAAATGACCTAGTACAAATGACTTCCTGGTGATCTGAATGCATTTATCATACTTTCTTGCATTATGGGCTTACTTATTCATGTTGCTAAACACGACTATGTGATCAGTATCCTTAAGGTAACCCTTTCCTCAGATCATTTTATATGTTTTCTTTGTTGCACCACTTTTATTTTTATTGTCGAAATGGAGGAAATGGTACTGATGTCTTATTTTCTTAGTGAGTTTAGTAGCTAAGACTAACACAATGAGAATTCTGAACAAAGATAAAGTAAAACGTGTGTTTATTGTTTGATGTCTCTGGATATTTCCTTTCTGTATGCTGGTAATACTTTCACGTGCCTCCCTCTTCCCTGATCTCCAGGTCAGATTGTAGAATTCCACACAGTATTTATAATGAAATGATCTTTGGACTCAGCCAATGAGCAGGCAGATGAATTGCTTTACATCAATCATTTTTAGCCCCAACCTGTGCAACAGGCACGTATAAAAAGTGAAGAAACAAATGTACAAATGTATTCTCATGGACAAATAAACATAAACATGCACACATATATTAATGGTCATGAGTATGTTAACCTTTGAATAATTATTTAGTTGCTTTCCCAATTACCATCAAAGTTGGCTGTCTGGGTGTATGGACTGTATAAATATGTAACAGGTGGTATAAAAATATACAGAATGTTATGTTTAATTTAATTATGTACGCATCTAAATAGTTATTATATGGCTATTTCACATCATAATGTGGCACTGGGTTTTGAACAATCATTACCATAATGTCTGTTTAAATTAAGAAACATACAAATAAATAGGTAGACAAAAGTGCAGACAAATACGTTACTCTATTCAAACATGTAATATTCCTAATCTGTAGCAGTAGACAGGTCCAGCTTTTGCATGTAATATGCAATTCTACTTCATTAAAAAAACTGTTTAAAGACAGTTGTCATTTAATTATATGCAGTGACATTTATTAAATGACAAAGAGCTATTAACTGATTTTTTCATGCAAATGTGTCTCAGGTGCCTGGTCTATCTGTTTAGCCCCAGGTAAAAAAGTGATAAATGTATATTCCAGTAATTACTGACACAATGCTTTCCAAACACATAGGTTTGGTTTTAAATGCAAATAACTGTGCCTTTTATTGATTTAAGAAGTTTTTGTTCAGTGGAAAAAAGGTAGCTAAACAATGTTGACTCTTTAGCTTTGCAGGAAGGGCACATAGGGAAACCAATGCAACTCATTTGAAACTCATTTAAAACAAAAATATACAATGTTTTGAGAAATTTTAACAAAGGGAAGACATTTAAATAAGATGCTGTGGGAATTCCCATCTTCCTGAAGTTCTGAAAAGTTCAAGGAATACAAATACATATAAAGCTTAAAGACAAATATTTGTAAAATATGATCTTCCACACATAATACATGATCAGCAAATAATAAAAAAATTACAAAAGCACAAATAGAAAAATATAGCAGTCTTTTCAAAGCATGGCTAATAAAATGAAAATATAATATAAGGTTAAATTTGTTTGTTACACCTAACTTTAGTTACATCGCATATGCTCTATTCCAATCAATAGGTAAACAAAATTATTAAAACAGTTTCTTAAAAAGTACTAATGTGAGAGAAAGGCATTTTATTATTGTAAAAAGGATTACAAAACTACAAGCAAACATGTTTCCACAGTGTAAAATAGCAAAAGGCAAAACACAAAAGTATCACATTACAGGCATCAAAAAAGTCTAATGATCTTATAAAATAGTTTCTGCTTTAAAAAGTCAATTCATATAAAAAATGAATGCCTGCCATAAGACCAAAAATGGTTGTTTTACAACAATGCAATTTACTAATACATAAATGACTCTTCATCTCAGAATGGCAAAAATAAATATTGATTTGAGAAGTACTGGACATCACAGTCTAGAGGACTGTATGCAACCTGCATGCTTCTGATGAAAATATTAAAACTGGTAAAGTAACTAGGATGATTTTTTTTTTCATATTTTTAACAGAATTCTTATATATACTCCTTAAGAATGTCCTTTAATATAAATATTTGTAAATGTCAGATCATAGGATTTTATTTAAAGGTGACAAAGTGATGCAACAATATAACACATCTTAGCTTCCTCTGTTATAAAGTATGGCTTTGTCTTTGTACAGTAATGCTTGAAAACGTAATATCAAGAAAATGATATACATTATATTTCCAGACATAACTGTAAGCTAATGGAGGCGTGGCTTATGAGGTGAGGTCTAATAACTAGCATATAAAACAAAAATATTAAGAACAATCTCAAAGTTTGTAACAAACACTAATTGGATATAATCAACTCATCAAAAGTCTGGCTGTAGATATATAGAATGTTTATCTTAGGACAACTAGAGTGAAATGTGATAACATCACAACAGATTTATGTTTTTGTTCTATAATAACTATTTCTGGATTCAGTTATAAGCCTGTGGCATACTGAGTACAGAAAAAAATGATTAACTGTATGAAAAAATAAATAGATGCAGGCTTATAACCATAACAATAGTGAATAGATGCAGAATATTTTTCTGATCACCATTTTAGGGTCTAAGCTATTGAACTATGCCTGTGTTACTGGGGTATTCATCCTTACAGGGTTATTTTGTGATTGGTAAATGGCATTATATTTAAAGGCTGGATTGGTTGGTGGAAGTGAAATGGTTCATAAGGTGGTTTCCTGCAGATAATTTGCAAAAAATTAATCATCACAGTTTGAAATATTATAAATATCGTAAGCAAATGGCTGCCAAATTTAAGTTTATGCTCAGAGCATTGGCAAATGTGAATAATTCTTTACCATATTCTCAGAACCAGCATCTTGGGGTCCAGACTGATAAAATGTGCCTTGTCACTACAGCTTTGTCTCAAAGTATTTTTTGTTTCAGTATGCAAAACAATTTTGGGGTGAATAGAAGTATGTAATCGCAATGCCATGAGCAGAATCCAGTCACATGTATGTTGCAACCCAAAAAATAAATATGAAAAGAGAGACAAGTTATAATAATAATATAGTGACATAACCAGGGAAAAGTGTTGGATTGGGAATCCCTAAAGTTTGTATTTTAGTGTGTAAATCACTTTGCATCTGCCTCCTGCAAAGCAAAAAAAAAATCCAGTCACATCTTAGACAAAGAAGAAACTAAAGCAGCTGCTTTTGATGTGAAGTGTGACTGGTTTACCGAGTCTTTAATATGAAACAGCCAGGTTTAGGTAAAGGAAATAATGATAAACAGTCCCCTTAATTTTTTTAAATAATATTTTTTATATCATATCTAGGAACATGAGACTGAGATCTTGGTCAATGCCATTGTTAAGTGTTAAGGCTTTGTTGTTTTTATAAGTTGATGGTTTCCTTTATTTTAGTATTGTCATTAAAATTCAATTTCAAAGGGAAGTGCAAATATTTTTTATTTTGAGAGAGAGATTGAAGGTTGCAGTACAGAATGAAGCCATGCCTTATTCTCAACTAGTTTTGTTTATTACCATAACAAAACAGTATTGTATAATACAACTATGTGGCTTCTAAATGCCCTAACTTTTAACTTTTTATAAGTTGTTATAAAGGCATTCAGGCCAATAAAGCCAAAACCAATCTGATTTAAGGTATTACATAGTGAGGCCAGGTCCATTTTGATGTTTTTATCTAGGAGTTTTTCTATGTGACATTTTTACTTGTTGTTTTGTTAATTATTGGGAAAATGTGCAGTCATCCTAATGTTATTGACATAAGGATGTGTTTTCAGATAATGGCCAAACTATTCACATATGCCATACTGGCAACTTCATAAAAAGAGAGAAACTTGTCTACAGCTAAATGGGTATGGCAAACTACAGACACTGGACCTATCCCAGTTTGTCTTTGTTAAGAGAAGTTCTTTCCTACTCAGCCTACTGAGTTTCTTTGAGAGGGTCACCAAGGCTATGGATGAGAGAAAAATTGTTCATACCACCTACCTTAACCTGGCCAAGGTGAATGATACAATAACCCACTCAGGTATTGTTGCAAACTGTTAGAACTAGGCATAAATCCCTACATAACTCACTGGATTGTTGGATGACTCACAGATAGGATCCAGGGGGACAGGACTGGTGAGACTACCTTCACCAAGAGTCTGGTCATCAGTAAAGTACCCCAGAAATCCATTCTGGGCCCGCTCCTGTTTGACATCTACTTCTGAGAGGCCAAGGGTAATGTCAAAGCCTTACAAGTTCACAAATGACTAAATTGAGTGCTATCATACAGTAGATTCCCCCCAACAAAACCAACATCCATCAAGAGGATCTAACACAAACAAATGTCTGGTGCCAAAGCCACAAATTAAAACTCAAAACAAAACAATGCATTATAGTTTACTTTGGGAAATTGCCCATCCAAGCTAATTATTCCATTGATTAAACGACCTTAACAGCTGACCCAGTAGTTAGGGATCTGGGAACATATGTAGACAGTAATGCGGCCTTCAACCAACACATAGCCAAGATAGTAAGAAAATCATTCTATGTCGCCCGACTCATAAGCAAGGCTATGGTATCCAGGTCCAAGGAAGTTAGAGTACCACTATACTCAGCCTTACCAGACTCATCATTAAGTACAATGCTCCCCTCTGGCATATAACTAACCAGACATTTGCAACAGCTGGAATGCCCTCAAAGGTTCCTCACCAGGAGAATCCTTGGTATGAATACTCTGTCCTACAGAGATTGTCTTAAGGCCCTATCTCTGTACTCAGATTCCAACAGTTACTAAGAGACAATCTATGCCTGGTATATAAGGCAGCCTCAGATCCAACTCTGCTGGATCTCTTGCACATCCACAAAACTAACAGCAACAGAAACACAACATCCAAGGACCTGAAATTTGCCATCAGCATAAATAGAACATTCAGGAGAGACCAATTTGTGTCTCAAAGTATCCCTCGCACTATGGAATAAGCTCTCCATCCATGTGAAGCAGAATTTATCCCTAACCTTATTCAAGTGAAACCTTGATCTCCAGATGAGAAATCACAAATTCACTCTTTCTCTGGCCCCTGTGTCTCTGATGGACAGAGGTTGACAGTAAGTAAATTAATCCCCAACTAACATACTATCCCCACATAACCCTTAGCTACCTACTTACTAACATGTCCCACCAGATAGGCATCCAAGTACTCAGACACAAAACTGGTTGGGTGCATGGCTAGACTTAGAAACACCCTGGTGGTTATTAGCCTAGTACAACCCTATGAACCCATGAATGTATATCAAATATATAGTAACAGTTGTCTTTAATTCTTCTGTTTTTTTTGTTTTTTTTGCCTGCCTGCTTCATCTGAGTGATTTCTAATAAGGGTCCATAGGTCATTTCTCTTACTCTGCTAACAAATGAAAATAAAGTATTTCCTAACTGTTACTGTGCTGGTCTCACATGAACTCTATTAATATGACTGAATTATGTTTTTGATAAAGTCATTCAAAACCGGCAATGTTCTAATGTTGCATTTGCTCAAGCAAATTCATGCAAATAGGCTGGGTGGGTTTTAATGTATTATCCCATATTTCAGGAGTTATTGCACTTATAACTTATACATAAAAAATATTATTATTTTTCAAGGTTTTCTCCGACACCAGTTTGGAAAATTAATCTTATTGCTTCCTTTTGGGCTTAAATAATGTTTACGTGGGCATAAAAATACAATTCTCATCTTTAATTCATTTGTTAACCAGGTAACCCCACTAGGCATGAGAATCCCTTTTCTGCGGCAGCCTACGATTATTGTCAGGGTAAGTGACTAGCTGAGAGTTAGACAGTACTCAGATGGAGGCAGAAGGAGTCAAACTCTATACTGTTGGCTATGGCAGCAGCTTGATAGTGCCTCAGAGCCTTAATCCTCTGTACTAACTGCCAGACGTGAAGTATCAGCTGCTTGGAAGAAATAAGTGAGCAATAGTATCTGGGTTAACACAAAAACAAAAACAAATGCTGCTCAAAGATGTCTAAATGTGTATATCACAATTTTATTATCACAGTCCAGTATAAACCACAATTTGTAGTTAAAACAATATAAAAAGGTTAAGTACTTTAGTCTACTTCATCATCCGGTGTAGATTTCAACAAACACAGTAAATCATGAATCAATTAACTGCTCTATATATAACCATAATCAAACCTAATTAAACAATCAATTAAATTAAATAGCTAATAACTATAATTTTAAAGGAACATACTCATTAAATTCTACCTATATTCAAAATTCATAGAACCTTAAATAAGGCGTGGCAGAATTAATGAAAATTAAAAATTCATTTAGTCTACTCCTGATATCTGTCCATATGATAAAAATATTGTCCAAATAGTGGGTATAGAGAGACTAACAATTCCTGAAGGGAGAATTAAAAAGTATGTTTTGCTCCCATGCCTATATAAACATGTTAGCTTAGATGGGCACACAGACAGCACCCATTGCTATGCCCTGAATTTGCTGATAATATTCACCTTCAAATGAAACAAGATTATTGTCTAAGACCAGTTCCATGAAGCTCATTAAGATTCCATACTGGTCAGCTGTTACAGTCGGAGAGCATAATGAGGGGATGCAGCCATATAAACCCCCTACATGTATACATACTAAAAGAGTATCATTCAGACTCCTCTTCAAAGGTAATTGTCTTAAAAAATCCCATGAGTCCCTCAAAATATATTTAAAATCTCTCATAAAAGCCCAACATTCTATCAATGTAAATGGCTAAGGGATAGGTCATTGATCTTTTAGCAGAAACTATGGGTCTCATGAGAGGATTAAATATATCCTTATGTACCTTTGGAATTCCAAAGATGGTGAATATCATAGGTTACTCTACATCCAAAAATTCATATGTAGCACATGTAAGAAGTTCATCAAATAAAAGTTCTTCTAAATATAAATCAGTTTTGCAATATGTCAGATTGATTTCATTTAATGACACTGCTATGTATCTGCTTTCAGCTAATAAGAGGTAAACATTTTATTGGAATAGTCTGCCGAGTACATCAAGACCAACTCACCCCCTTTTTCAGGTCTCATAATCTTGATAGTTCTATCAATGGTTATAGAATGTAAAATATCTTTTTCATCACTGTTTAAGTTATTATTATAGTGATGGAAGGATTGACGAAGAGAATAGATGTCACTTTTACATAAATTTTCAAATGTGTTAATCAGTGGGACATTTGGGGGCGGTGCTTTATTTCTTAATGATATTAGCGCTTGAGGCATTGCTACTATTGCTGTCATTAAAGAAAACAGATAGGTTCAATTTTCTAACAAAAAGCTTTAAATCCAGCAAAGTATCATTCACATTAAATCTAGATGTAGGCACATAAGAAAAATCTTTTTCAAATGGTTAAAATGTACATCAGCGACCTCAGCCTTTGAGTAATTCAAAATTTTTAACCAATGTTTCAGGTCACATATGAGTTACTATCAGTCTTAGATCTGCCAACTGTTACTGCACCCTGGTTTGTCCCCTGCCTTGACCTCTCAAAGCATTGTGATTTTTCTTCTTCGTGGATTGGGGTCCTGAGTTGGTCAATAACTGTTCTTCCATGTTTTCAACATTGTCCAAAAAAGGAGCAATTGAGTGATCTGATTGAAAAGGATTAATGGAAAAGGAATAAACTATACTGAACACTGCATTTGGACTACTATTAACATCCAAATCATTCATCACAGTGAAATTTGGGGCATTAGGCCAAGAATTTGACACCAGCCTTGGATTAAGAGCTGGATAAGCAGCTTGTGTCCGATAAGTGTCGGTATCCATCTTAAATTTTTTGATTTTCCTAGTCTTTAAACCTGCTACTTGTTGATCAAAATAACAGAATACCTCATTATAAAAATCTATGTACTGATCAAATAGGACATCAGATTTTATGGTGACATCCAAATTGTCTATCTACTGTAAAACTATATCAATCTTTTCAGAATTTTTCCTTATAATAAATTGTAAACGATCAAGGCCTTTCTTATTAAACATTTTGTTAATTCAAAATGTAATGCTGAACTGTGTAAAACACCACTGGGGAACTTCCACATTCACAAGCCTTGTGATACATATTCTATAGATAGACACAAATCAAGATAGGCATTATCCAGTGGTAGTTTATGGCATTGTAATAATAATTTTTGAAAGGTAAAAGCTTGTTGAGACAAAATTGCCCCTGTAAAAGCAGAGTTGTTATTAGAAGGGGCTAAAGTAAAAGAAAAATGGGTGAGGCCAGGCCTTAGGATCAACTTGCATAGTGCCGTAATTGTCCGCATGGTGCAGATCACCGTTTCGAGTAGAAAAACAGCTATCATGGACTTGCTCATCAGACATACCAGTTCTCATATTGGAAGCACACTATCCACCATTTAACTGTATTGTAATATTATTTTTTTCCAATAAACATCTTTATTAAATTATCACATATGACATAGGCAACCTTACAATTATATAAATGAAAACAACAAACAACAGTGACACCGCTTTAGTTGCAAATATTATGCATCATACATACCATTGAAACAACTGTAGTTGCAAATATTATATATATATATATATATATATATATATATATATATATATATATATATATATATATATATGGGTTACCTGTATTTCATCAACAGATCAATTCACTGACAAGCAAATCAGCAAGACCATTTCACTGAAAGCTCATTTCACTGACAACTCATTTCACTGACAACTCATTTCATCGATAGTGATAAATGGCCTGTTCACCACTGTAGTGCAATCCTGGAGTTAGAATATATAGTAAGGGGGGGTGTGGGGGGCACAGACTCCCCCCACATTGGTGGGTGTGGGGGGGTGTAGCCCCCCCCCACATATTATAAACGTTTTAAGCTATACAGATGGATACTTACAAGTGCAATGAATAACTGTTTTGCAGAAAACAATATACAACCAAAGTATGTGGGGGGCTTCACCACCCACTCCCCCCTTACTATATATTCTAACTCCAGGATCGCACTACAGTGGGGAACAGGCCATATATCACTGTCAATTAAATGAGTTGTCAGTAAAATGAGCTTTCAGTGAAATGGTCTTGCTGATTTGCTTGTCAGTGAAATGAGCTGTCCATGAAATGAAGGTAATCCATATATACATATATATATATATATATATATATATATATATATATATATATATATATCTCCAGTCATTGTCAGTTAAGCATTATATGGCTCATTCAAATCTTGCCTCTTAAACCTTGTTCCTCTTCTGCATGTATTGTTCCCACAATTCCCATTTTTTCCACTGTAATTTGCTCCCACCCTTTTCTAAAGATCCCAGTTCCAGTTGTTTTATCTCTGTTTACTATATTCACTATTCTAGTACAGTCGGTTTAGACACTGATTTCCATTTACTAGTAATTGCTGTTTGGCAGCCACCATAATTAGACTCACCAAGGCTTTACTATGTCTAGGCAATTCTGATTCTGTATCATAGCTTAAAAAAATCATCTCCCCAGTCAATCCAATCTGCTCACTCAGCATCTCCAACAGAGTGGTCAGCAGGGAATCCCTAAAGTATGCTAGCTCATTACATTCCCAAAAATGTATAATCCCAGTCACCTCCTTCTTACCCGCCACACCTCCAACATTTGCTATCCACCTGAGGAAAAATTCTTTGGAGTCTATTTGGGGTATAAAAATACCTATGTAAACCCTTCCAAGCTAATATCCTAAATCTTCTAGACTTTGCTGCATATTTTGGAGATAGACATATATCCCCCCATAGTCTCTTTGTGAATTGCTTATCCAGTCTCTCTTCCCAATCCTTTCTTAGCTCCTCTGATTGATTTTTATAATTATCATGCAGTATTTTATATGCTTTACTAATTATTCCTTTTTTAATGACAGCTTCTGTTCTAGATTCTATTAAAAACTCTACCAGTGCTGGTCTTTTGTTTAGGACCCCCCCTATTTCTTTCTCATTGCCTATACTCCGATATCAATCCTTGATAAGGAAGGCAATCTCTAACTTCCAGTACAAATACATTTTTGGCATCTTTCCATTCTATTACCTTACCTTTCTAGTTATTTGTTCCCAATACCTTGGTTCCTTTGCCAGTTTTCTCCAATAAATTCCAGCTTCTTCTTGTCTGTTATCTGTATCTCTAGCCAGTCATCCATATCGGCAGAATCTCTTTTCTCCATTCTCATGCTGGTTTAGTTCTTAGAATGCTCCCTGTTATTTTATTAATATAATACTCTGTATGATTTTTGTTGCTCTCCTTAAGAGTCTGCATCCAAAATCCCAATCTCTCCTTATTTCTTGAGCTTCCTCCCTGTATCATCATCATTCCTTTCCACTTTAATTATAGTTTTCTGTTTGTGCTATTTATAAGAGCCTTAACTGTGTTGCTGTCAAATAGCCCCTCAAATTGGGCAATCCTGGTCCACCTTGTTCTATTGGAAGACTCAATTTATCCCACTTGACCCTTGTTGTCTTCCCTTCCTAGATAAAACCCTTCAACTCGTTTTAATTGCTATCCAGAGTTTTTCCTCTAGTTGATAAAAATATGCCTTACCTATGTATAAGACTAAAGAGACTAAAAACATTTTAATTGCTTTTATCTTAGTATCCATATCCAAATAACAAATCTACCAGTTTCTCAGTCTTTGTATTATCTTCTGTTTAGTCTCTTCTCACATATCCTTAGCTGCCACAACAGAATAATTTCTAATCCATACTCCGAAATACTTCATTTTATCCTCTCCCCATATTGTTTGACCATTCATGTGCAGGTACATATTTTACCGCTATTGCCTTTGTTTTAGCTTCATTAATTATGTATCCCGAGATGATTTGAAACTGTCTTAAAATGTTCCATAACATTGTAATGTCCCTTTCTGGTTTTGTCACATATTGTAATATTATTAGCAGATACAGGTATGCGTCCACCTGACAAAACAGGTCTATAATTCTCATGTAAAGCCAGATTCCCGCTTGTAGGATGAACTATTAGATTCAAATGGACCAAGAGTATTCGATGAACAATTTCCACTGCATCCAGTCATGGAAATGGAAGATTGCTGTGAGTAACCCAACTTTTGTGATGCGGTATTAGCTGCTTGGGAGAAATGAGTGAACAGTAATATCTGGGTTAGACCTTAAAAATTGTAATTATGGTAGTCAGTAAATTAAGCATTAGCTTCCGCAAGAAAATTTTTTCCAGAAGTTATTCCATGAAATTAGCATTCTATGCCTCACAGGAGGGAAAACTGCAAACATTCAGCTTCTGTCTAAAAATCAGACTTTCCATAATAAAATGTATACACTGCACTTATATAAAATATCTGTAAGTATGTTCTGGAGAATAGGTCAGCCTTAGTGTCACTATAAGGGTAATATGACTGTAAATAAGTACAGAAGGTAGAAAAGCAGAAAAGGAAATGGGATTTGACTTTGATGGTAGTCAGTACAAAGTTATTACCACTAGAAATTGTGTTTTTCATGGATCATTACACTCTTTTGAGCAAGGACAACATGTGAGATACTTACATGACAAAGACATTTTTTTTAATTGGAGGTCAAACAACTCTTCAGTATGATAACATTTGTTAATGCAGGCTATTCAGTAATTCACTCTTTCAATAAATGTTTCAGATAATCATACATTTTTTAATTAGCTATGATGGTTAAAGTATTATCAAAGGTGTCCAGTTAGTTAAAAGATAATTTTTTTAGCTGTGTTCATTTGAGATCTTTAGAAATCTCAGTTTTAGAATGTGGATAAGTCCCTGAATGATTCTTTTGCAGAAAGCTAATAATATAACACATCTGCAAAGCATATGCTATTGAAAAATAAGTATATGGGTACTCTTCTATGCCTAGATTGCCAAAAATAATCCTTCCATTCTGTTCTGTGGTGTTCACACTTAGCACATAAATACTTGCACGTGCAATATTCAAAACAGTCAAACCAAATATGATACCAAATGTAAAACAGTATAACACAACACATAAACATTTCAATACAAAATACATGCCTCAGTACTCCCCTACAAGGAGCTTTATCCCCCGTATCCCTTTTTTATTATCAGTGTTTCAAAGAAAGTAGCAATTCTAGGATGCAGCAACATCTTCCTCCTATAAATTACAGGATCAGCAAAAAATGTCAGTGCCTCAACATTTTCTGCTGCAAATCACTTTAACTTGAACTTGCAAAACCAGATTTAGCAATACAGACTGTCTAACATACTTTCAATGCAGTGAGATAGTCTGTGTACAATGTTTCATCCAATGAAATTGTCAAGGTGTCAGTTTCATCAACCAGACTGCTGATGATCTCAGGGTTCTTCTTGGTAACATTTGGATAGGCGTTCTCAGCTGATATCGTTAAGGCATATTGTAGTTAGAAAGTATTTATTTAGCATTTTCCACAATATGTCATGTCTCTGAAATGAAGAATTCCATATGCTTTAGATAGAATGTATCTTCCTACTGTAACTGATAACATTGTTAATTTACATCTCTTTTTCAATGCTTTTTTATTAACTTGAGATGTGTTTGTAGTAGGATTATATCACCCAGTGTTTCTGCTGCTGTTATTGTTGTTGCTGTTTTGTAGAGGTACAATTGCCAAGTCCCTTCCATTTTTATAATGTATCAACAAACAGGCTCACTACTATGTTTTTGTTTCCTTGGCTGTGCCTCCCATCCCATTTACTTTTTCTTACTTCATTACTCCAGTCTCTGGTATCTGGTCAGAAGTATATTGAAGTGTACAGATGTATGTATTTATCTGAAATAGACTTTCCTCAGGTGATGTCACTGTACTCAGGGTTTGCTCTTACCTGAGGTGCTGTGACCTCAGAATTCATTTTTACTACACCAGATGTGCAGTATGGAAAAATAACCTTGTCTATGGTGTGTAAAGCATGGCTACCACACTAGTCAATGTGTTCAGAGTGACTAAGGCTTTATGCCAAATGATTTACTCTTGATAATTTTCAGCTGACTGATCCCCAGCTTCCATAAAGAACCACAACCAATGTGGTTTCTGTTTGAGCACTGAGAGAGATAATTTGGTTTGTGGCCTTTTCACAATTCTAACTGGTTGTGTGACAATGGAATTAATATATTTAAATAAGGGAGTTTTGAGTGCAATTACCCTATGTGAAGGATACAGAGAGGCCTGCCAGTTGCAAAAATACTTTCTGCAACTTTTTTTAATCAGGCAAAAGCTTCAACCACTGTTTCATCTAGCTGAAGCTTAAACCAGATGATCAGCAGACAGACACTATAGATCTTTGGAGTGCTAGATTCAAATAAAAAAAAATCTGAAACTTGTGTCATTCTTTTTTTCTAAAACAACTTCAGTCTTGTCACAAGAGCTTTAAGCTGACTTGTATGGTTCAAGGGTATATTTCCATCTCAAGTATTCCTGATTAAGAATGATTCCTTCTGGCCATGACTACTATGAGAATTTTAACTTCCTGGGATGCCAGACGTACAGTATGTTCTATACTCTATGGCAGGGTAACCCAACTTACCAATATTTCCTGTTGCATAAACTACTCAATGCATGTTTTATTGCATGCTGTATTATAAAGACACCATGCAGTATTCCGTATTCTGTGCAACAAACATTGTATGATATTCCTTTATAAACAGTACAGAGAAAGGATGCAGTACAACTTACAGGAATCCAGGAATAGCAGTTAGCCAGGAATAGTGTAGGCATGTGTATGAAATCCCAGAAGTCTTCAGTTGTGCCACATTTCATAATGGTTCAGATCTTAGAACAAGAGAAATGCTGTCAGTTCTATATAGATCACTATAGATCTTTGAACCTCCCAGCTGAATTTCATAAATGCCTATATCTGGGATAAACTCAACCTAATCCTCCTATCTGTCATTGTAATATTTTTCATCAGCCTGTCACAGCTGTGCATAAACTTTGATTGCGTAATCTGTATAGTTTATGGAAGAAGAACCTGCAACTTTACTGCATGTAGTTGTCAGAGTATGTTGAGTGGAACTATTGTCCACTGAAATGACAAGAGATCCTAGATTTCTGGCTGGCTGTTCATTGTGAAATTTCCCTACCATTTTTTGATTGGTTGTCTAATAGTATCCACTGCTGAGAAGTCTCCATAACAGAAAAAACAACTACTGAAGGAAAGACGTGGCAACAAAAGCAAGAAGATCAGGTCCCTAAATAATTAAAGAAAGAAAGAATTAATTGAACATACATAGTACGTAAGTACAGAGGGCAAGTGTTATTATTATAGGTCACCCTGAAACCAGGAATTAGGACCTAAATCAAAGTCAGGCTAGTCTACAAAAGTCCACAGTGGTTTAGTGGGAATGCAAAATGATATAAAAACCATAGAGAAAATCCATTAAAATGTCAACAAAAGAGATCCTGTCACTGATGACGAGCCCATGCATGCTATGTCAACTCCAACACCTTTACTTTAGCAGTGTCCAGGGACCTACATTACTGCCTGATGCCCTGGAAGACCAGATCACAGACAGCAACTGCCATAAGACACTCAGAATGAATCAGAACGATGTCTGGCTTTCTCAAATAGGGAATGAATAGAAACTATCAGTCTTGGAAACTAGAATCCATAGATGAAAATAAACATATGCATTTCAAAATAGGCCATGGAACAGAATTTCATGCCACTAAATTTAAGCTGTTTTGCTTAAAAGTGCTGATATTATAAAGCACATTGTTTGGCTACTGAAAAATATGACAAAAAAAAATCAAGTAAAAATATTTTAACAGCACTTACTGAATCAAAGCATTTTAAAACGATAACTATGGAGTAAGCTTTCAAGCCAAAATTGTTCTTCTTTACAAAGAAAGATTAAAATGTACAAATATTTTTCATTCAAAGCTCAAAGGTTGAAATTCATTAGTTAAATATAAAACATGACATTTGTTTTGCCATCCTTAATTAGGATGATATAATCAGTAATGCATCATTTACAAATCATCTAATTACCTATGCAAATATGTTAAGCATAAATTACGTTTTCTTTTTTGTATAGACTGTAGATACATAAAAAAATCAAGGCAGCTGTGGACCCCCTAGCCTACTTCATTTTTGTATATGCAAAAAGTTGTTAAAGCAAATGTATTTTCATGCAAAAAAACTGCAGCCACTACAAAGAGTACATCAATTAAAAAGGGATCACATTTGTGGAAATATTTAAACCCCAGCAAACTACCTGTATAACCTCTTTAAATGGAACGATGATATATATTAATAAATAATGTAGTTAAATAACAAATAATTAATCATCTATTCCCATTTATAAAAATGACATCATATATCTAGTGTATCGCTTAAATGTTTTTTATACAAAGCCATCTTTAGTTTTAATCAATAACTAATAAACCCTGACACTATTAATCTCCTGAGTAGGTTTGTAAGTCTGATGGACATTTGTTTTTCATGCAAAACTGCACACTTCAGCTGTTCTGCTTTTAATTGTATTAATTTAAAGAAATTAAATCAGCGATTACCAAGTCTTCAGCCATGCAGCAGCATTCATTATTAGATACCTTTACCATAATGTCATTCACTTTTAAATAAGTAGTTTCATTATTAAAAAAATCATCATAAAATCTATATTAAACTGTTAGTCCACTTTCACGTATTATGAGATGTCTCCTTGTTTAATCACAATGCTTAACATCATAGTCTGAGAACTGTTGTGACTTTCCCCATGTACATGCCTTATGCAAATTTATAGTATATCACATTCACACGCTTAGCTAAAGTTCATTACTGTCACATTGTCATAGGGCATAAAATCAGAGGATTAATATGTTACAGTGAAGCTAAGCAACAGTGCTGGCAAAATCCACATGTTAATAAATGATGTCTTAATTGTACCTCCAAAAGAGTTTGTTTTCAGTGTGGTTCATTAGAGTGATAAAACTGTGATGCTCTCTGAGGGATCATTAAACAGGTATCATAAATGAGTAAGGATGCCAAAAGAATAACAAAACTATGTCAAGCCCAAATTAAAAAATGAATACATTTAAGTAATTTGCAGGGCTAGAACCCTGTCAGCATTGCTATGTCCTTGCCCCATGTTAATATTCATTGAAGCAGACATTTCACACAGACAAATGTGGCATTCTCTCTGTGTGTTGCATTAATGGATGCATTCATTTTATTTGTTGCCATTAACATGCATTTTGTACCCTAAAAAAAAGCATGACATACCATTCTTTAGATACATTTGTCCAGCCTATGCCTAAATTGTTTGCTTTTTCATCCACATTTTATTAGAAAGCTGATGATCTAAGAAGTAGCTAGGAAAATCCTGAATATCTCTCTCTCTCTCTCTCTCTATATATATATATATATATATATATATATATATATATATATAGGTTCATAGGTTCATACTAGGCTATCTGCCCTAGGGCATTTATAAGCCTAGCCCGAGTGTGTGTGGTTTTCGCCACCCCTTGGAATGAGAATACTATGCCCATGTAGGGTTTAGTTTACTGTGCCTCTGTCTAGTAGTGACACAGAAGTGACCCCCGGGGTAAACCTACGATCTCCCATCCACTCGTCAAGATTTCTCTTGAAGAGAGTCAGCGAGGGGCTCTGCCTAACATGGACTGGGATTCTGTTCCAGAGTGTAGGGAGCCTCTGGGTTATGAATCTGTCCCTCCAGCACGTCCTATTTATTTCTGTGTTGAGGTTCAAATCTCTTGCTCTCGTGGCTCTGGTGGATTTGGATTTTCTGAGGTGGAGCATGTCCATTAATTCTGGATTGGACATGGCTTTGTACGTCAGACATAGATTACCTCTGAGTAGGCGGTATGCGACTGAATAGAGCTGGAGTTTCTTCAGCCGGGCAGCATATGACATATGTTTGAGACCCTTGATCCTCTTGGTGAGGTACTTTTCTGGTCTTTCTAACTGCTGCAGGTGTCGGGTAAGGTACATCCCAAATGGGGCATTGTACTCAATTATGGGCCTGATAAGGGAAGAGTACAGGGGCACAATGACCTCTCTTGATCTAGATGTGAATCCTTTCATGATAAGGTGGGTAATATAGAAGGTCTTCCTAACCACCTTGGCAACGTGAGTGTCAAATGAGAGGTTACTGTCAACTTGGGTCCCTAGGTCCCTGATTACTTCTTCTGTACTTAATGGATTACCACCTATGTGGTAATTTGTGGGTACTTTGTTTTTCCCAAAGGGTATGACTATACATTTTATGGCGTTCAGTTTAAGGCCATGGCTCTGGCACCAGTTATCCATTTCTAAGAGGCCTTTCTGAAGGATGCTTGTGTCCGCTGGAGTATCAATTATGGTGCCCAGTTTGCAGTCATCTGCGAACTTTGTTAGCCACAATCCTCCTATGTTTGCTTGCACCTTGGAAAAATAAATGCCAAACAAGAGGGGTCCCAGGACCGAGCCCTGTGGGACACCGCTTGTGACTGGCTTAGAGTCTGACATGGCTCCAGCAATTCTGACCTTGTGGGCTCTGTCCTTGAGCTAGTTTGCAACCCATCTTATGACATATGGGTTTATGTTTAACCTGGTGAGCTTGTCTATGATGCCTGAGTGGGGTATTGTGTCGAAGGCTTTTGCAAGAACAAGGTAGGCTGTGTTAACTGCCTTACCCTCATCAATGGCCTTAGTGACTGTTTCAAAAAAGTTGACCAGGTTCAAAAGGCAGGATCTGCCCTTGACAAAGCCGCATTGGGTAGGATCCAGTGTCTGTAGGTCCCCAATGTCTTTGTTTATGAGTTCCATAATGATCCTCTCCATAGCTTTGCAGACCAGGCTCATCAAGCTTATGGGGCGGTAATTTCCAGGGTCCATAGAAGCACCTACTTTGTGGAGTGGGACCACTGTTGCTGTACGCCATTCTTTGGGTACGTATCCTGTAGTAAGGCTAACATTAAACAGCAGCCTTATGTGTGGGTTTAGTTCCTCTGGGAGTTCATGTAGCACGCAACCCGGGATACCGTCTGGTCCCATTGATGCTGTGTTTTTAGCTTTGGAGAGGGCAGCTCTCACCTGGGCATCTGAGATGTCAGGGAGGCTACACTCTGCTGGGATAGATATTTCTCCTTTTGGGGGGGGGAGAAATTTGCACTGAACCTGTCTGCCAGTATGTTGGCAATGTCTGTGGGTTCAGTGTATTTTTTGTCATTTTGGACTAACTCTGAGCATATCTGGGAGTTTCCACCCAGGTTTCTAACATAACTAAAGAAGGCCTTGTGATTGTCTTTAGTGTCTTTTGCGATTTTTCTCTCGAAGTTGGCCTTGGATGATTTTATGAGTGATCGTAGTTTTTGCTAGTACTGATCAGAGATGCCTTCCCATTTGGGGATTTTGCTCTGTCATCTAGTAGCTTCCTCCTCCTGTTGTGAAGCTTGTTTATGGCTGGGGTCCACCAGACAGGATGCCTGCCTTTGGGGGAATGGGTCTTGGTTTTATTTGGAATTGCATGATCCATGCATTCTTGAAGGTGTCCGTAGAAAGCGTTTATAAAGGATTCAGTGGTGTGGGCTGTGGTTTTCATTGGCCCAGGGGCCTTGAAGGATACCACTTCAGTCTTAAGAAGTGTGAAGTCAGCTTTTGAGAAATTCTTCACTGTGGTCTTTTGTGCTGGGGGTGGGGGCGGGATGTGGATTTCCAGTGAGATTAATTTATGGTCTGATCTCACCAATGAGGGGTATACTTCCAGTGTGGAGCATTGTGTCCCCATGTTTGTGATGATCAGGTCTAGTATATTATCTCCTCTTGTGGGAGTGGTGACTAGTTGTTCCATCGCATTTGAGTTTATGAATTCTAGGAACCTTTGGGCTAGGGTGTTGGGGCTTGAGTAATGCTCCCAGTCTATGTTTGGGTAGTTGAAGTCCCCCAATATGATGGTATTTGGAGAGACATTCATACTCTACAGTGTCTTCAGGAAGGCTGAGTGGGGTTCCTGAGTTTGAGAGGGTGGTCTGTAGCATGCTACAAACTGTAGGGCAGATTTGCCTACGGTTAGTAGCACCTGGATGGTCTCCGATGCTTCGTGCATTGCCACTAACCTGGAGGTGTGGGTATCTTTGATGAATATGGATACTCCCCCTCCTTTTGTGGTTCGGACCAAGTTTTGAGGCCGAAAAGCATGATATGAGGTATAACCTATATATATATATATATATATATATATATATATATATATATATATATATATAGCTACATACATACATACATACTTAGGCACCTACTGTGATAAGCATAACCTATAACAGCTCCAAAATGAGCCTGTCCAGGATCCTATTAGCTGTTTTACATGTGGACTTTGCAAACAACATTCAGCCAAGTTATTTTAGTTCACAAAGGGGAGTTCCAAAAACTAATGGAACATGCAAGCCTTTTTCATGCCTTTATTCTGTGTAGTTTTAGAGATCTGTCTCTTTAATCAGAGCACTACTAGAATGAATATATAACATCACTCTCCTTTATTTTAACATTCAACATACTTTTTTCCCCAGCTGCTGTCTTTTAAGTGATGCAGCTTGAAATTATAGCAAAAAGCCATTACAATGGTCTCACAGCCCATACTTAGCTATTTTGCATAATTCAAAATCAAGTTTATTGATTAAGTATGACGTGCCTTTTTTTCTAAATATCTGTTACTATCAGTTGTTGTCACTTTAAAAACTGATAAAATGTAGTCGCATAAGATTTCATTCCTTTAATATGACCCACATCAAGGTCGTACTTTGCATTTAAAAAAGGATCAAATTGCAAACATACACAAATGCAGGGAAAGCCTTCTGCACATATAAAAGGAAAATATCAGCTCTCATTTGGAAGTGGTGAACGTTATATTTCCTTTATGTGGCCCAAATAGCAACTACCCTAAATCAATAAAAGCAAATCCTCTCCTGTGAATAATGCTCAGTTGTAGGGGTGATATCAAGAAAACAGTTGATTACAGACAGTCATAGATATACTGTGGTAATACATCTAATCTTGTGTTCATGGGCTGATTCCCTTACTTTTCCCTTACAAACAGATGAAGTCACTTAACCTAACTATTCTCCTTGATTGCTCAAGAAAAGATGCACATGTACATCTTGGGTTTAGCCAGTTTACAAGTGAATCAAATGAAAGCAGTTCTAACTAAACCGGCTATGACGTCTTTAGTTCAGAATATCAGGGCTTATAGACACCACCTAGACACACAAAAAAATATGTATCAAGCATGACATCATAAGTTCAGTCCCCAAACGCAGTATATGACTAGTCCTTTATCATTTCTTTCTCTGAATCCTTTCAACATCACTTAGGTGTCTGGCATAGTTCCCAACCTCTGATCCCAAGAAATACGAACAAAGACAAAAATAATGTGGGTAGGGAACAAAGAGCCAAAATGAGAGAAAATTGTAAATATGACTCTTATGCTTAGAAAATTGCCAGAATAGCAGGTTATGTATTAGTATGCATTTTCTGAAGGAATTGAAGTCTGAAAATGAAATGTATGTCATTATTTAGTGATTTCAGTTCTCAATGATTTGCCACAAAACTACAAATTTTATGATGTACAGACCAAAATAAGAAGCAAAAATGTGGACATTCTGATAAATTCAAGACAGTCGAGAGATAATCAGATGTCTGATCGCCTAACAGCTAAATACATTACCTTGCTGCTCTATCCACAGATAAAACTTGTTAGCACCAAATGGCTGTTCCTTCATACATTGCCTCATTTCCTAAGAGGAAAAGAAAGCAGAATCAGCTGTGTTTCATTCTGTGAGTGCAAAACTTATTAAAATGTGGAAAGCAGTCTAAATACCTGCTGAATATTTATTTTATTCGGTTCCTATTTCATCTAGTTCTCTGCATATCAGTTCTTTGTGCATTATAACATACAGTTAATCTGCCCTGACAAGCAAATATGATAATTCTGAAAAAATAAATGCTGCAGATTTTAAAATGCATGACTGCTGTGTCAATTTCAAGCAAGATTTTGCAATTCACTGTGTTACTATTGACAGTAAAACTGTAATCTTTATTAGGTCTCAAATGCTCCCCCAGGCTGAAAGCCTTAATTAACTTTGTTTTAAGAAGTCAGTACTGGTAGGGTGTGGCCTGTCATTTTTACTTGTAATTTATGGATTAACTTTTTGACCAAATATTCCTGTTCACTGGATGATACGTATTACTTTGGTTACACAATGTTAAGAGATGCTTTAATTTTAAATTCAATAACTCATACAGGGTTCCTTTTCACTTGCACTGAACCATTACCTTATTGATGTTTGATGGTTTTAAATTTGCAGTATTTCACATGGTTATATTGCTCAGTATATATTCATTTTAAGCATAGTTACTGCTTGCTGCAAAGCTTTGATATGCTTTACATTGGTGACAGTTTGTAGTGATTATTGGAGCTAAAGACTCCTCTCTTCTGCTGCTCTGAGTTGTTTGCAGGCCATATCCTCCAACTCATGACTCCTTTAGTTAAATATAAGTGGCATTACCAAATCATGACCCTCTCCTTTGAATTCCACATAATAAACTTCACTATTCTTTACCATTCACAACCCTTTCAACTCCTTTGTATACTGTCCTAAATGTTACCCCATACTTATTTTAATTTTTCTTTTTTCATTCTGTAAACCATGTATTCATCTTACATGAATGAATGTTTTGGAACAACTTTTTTTCTTATTTTTTTTATTTTTTTCTTCTGTCACTGTTAGGGTTACCACCTGTCACTCTTTGCATGGGATAGTTCCTATTTGGACATGTGTCCCACAGAAAAAAATGAAAAATTGTAAATGTCCTTAGGTTTTATGAAAAAAAAAAACAATCATAAGTTTCCTTTAAGAGTTACACAGCATAACTATTTTGTATCTGAAACACCTAAATATTCAGCAGAACAACATAACCAACTCAAATGCTACAGTAAGAAGCTTTTATTTTTGGCAACAAGTAATATTCAGTCCTTTGCACTGGCTGCAGGTAGAGTTTGTCCTGCAAAATCTCATGTTTCCACAAAAAAATTCCTCCTTTGGACATCTGAAAAGGTGGCAGCAATACTCATTGCATAATGTACTTCATTAGCTAAGTATAAAAAATCAGCATTTGGCATAATTACTCATCTGAATTTTCACGTTATTGTCTTTAGTTTCAGATGGCTATTCAAAATACTAAGCTACCTACTATTACAACATCTCTGTATTTGAGAGAAACACCTGATTTCTTTCAGTGTAATAGGTAGTTAATGAGTTAATAATGATGAATGGATGGATGTCCATCGATATTTGAGATCACCACACAAGAGAGAAGATAGCTGGGGGAGTTGTCTTCCATTGAATGTGGCATTATAGTGACAGGTCTTTGGAAGGGTAGTGTGCTCTGTTGTGTTGGAGCACACATGGTGGCTGACTGCTTGTTCTGTCATTACCTCACTAGAGGTCCATGTAAATCTGTTGACAAAAGTGCTTCATGCTCTTGGGTGTAAGAGGGTCTAGAAGTCCTGAATATTGCCCTATGCATCTTTCAAAGCAATAAAACTGTTATGTAATGCAGGTCAACTAGTCATATAGAAATACTTACAGGGCTTTTTTTTCTGTATTATTCTGTAATGACAGTGCATTACTAAATATAGGAGTTCCCCAGCATGTGATTACATCAACAATATCAGGAATAAAACGAGGGATGAAAAAAGACAAAATATATAAGGATGCAGATAATGGAACTGCAGCTCTGATTTAAAAATGCAATGCTATACATCTTAGCTGCTGAGATTTTGGTACACTACTGAGATTTTCCATGACCATAAAATACTAGACACTAAGTAACACAAAGTTTATGAATGTGAAAAGCTGATGACATATCTCTGTTTAAAGTAAGAAATGCTTCTTGGTCTGTCTCATACCAAGCCAGCAATGTGGATTTAATGCACATATCTTGAGAGAAGAGTAGAGGCAGTATATACAGATAGCCAGTTGTTGTTGTGACGGTGACCTTTATGATTTCCGCAAACTTTATGGAGTTCGGTGCAAACCAGTTTTGTAGCATTTGTTTACATGAAAATATGATGGCAGAGGAGTGAGGCAGCCCCTATGATACTGCTGAAATTGTAGCATGTTCAGCAAAGATCTACAACTGGTATATCCAGAAAGTTCAAAAGGACATATAGTAATATACTAGTGCAGGAGGAAGAAAACTGAAGTTCTTCAAACACCGCCTTAATTATAACTTTTAGTAAAAGGTCTCACTTAAGTAATAATTAACAAGTGGTCATCTCTTTAGTTAACAGAAAACTTTATGTTCCTTTGTAAGCCTGTGCAACTGTTTCTTGTGTGTGTGTGTGTGTGTGTGTGTGTGTGTGTGTGTGTGTGTGTGTGTGTGTGTGTGTGTGTGTGTGTGTGTGTGTCTGTGCTCGTGAGGGCACACGCAAATTTTTGCATATATGTTTACATGTATTTGTGTGCACCCACATGCATATGTGAGACCGTGTATATGTGTGTCTCTGTGCCTATGTGTCTGACTTTGTCCATGTGAATACAATGGATTGATTTAGCTCAGGGTACAACATAAATATTGTAATTTAGATACTGCTATAAGCAGCTGCAGACACCAATGTCATTTTTATTAAATTAAATAATACATTATTTTGTAAAGCTATCACATTCAGACTTCCCTGAAAATTTCCTATAATGCATCAAAGAAGAACAATAGGTTGTATGTTCTATGCTATGCTTTGAGTTAACCAGCACAAACTGTCTTCAGGCACTTAACAACTAGATTTTCAAGCCCCAACTGCACCTGCATTTAAAACAAGAACCCCTCCTCAATTTAGACTACCCATATCAGTACTTAAACTGATTTGTAAACATAAGAGACGAAAGAATGCATTTTTGAAGAAGGCATTTTCTCTTATTGTGCCATTTTCTTGTTAGTGTAGCTGCAATTTCACAGCTGTATGACCTGTATAACAAGTACATCACACCTTGTGCGAGATAGTCTTTGTAATGACTGTAAGCTCCCAACACCTGTGTTCTGTGATGAGTGAACTACTCATTTTGACCCAGCGGCTTAATGAATGCAAAACCAAAGAACTAGACAGAAAACTTATGGAACGGCATTCAAAATTCAGAATCAGTGCCCATTGTAGGTCACTCCCCCCACCCAAAACAAAGAAAATTACATACTAGTTCCATCAAACAAACAGCTGTGTTCACAGGTAAAGAGCAGAGTACATAAGTACGCTATAAAAGTACAGTTTGTATCCCTGTGAATAAAGAGTTTGTTATAGGTCTTTTACTTTTATTCTGACTTGATTCTTTACAATTCTCTTTCCAGGAAATTAAATAACAACTCTCCCCATGCAGTGCTCACATGTATAGGAAATGGACGACATATGAGCTGCCATAAAGTTTGAAGAAGCAAGTAATGGAGTACGACTAAATGTAGGTGATACGAGTATTCTAGAAAGTAGACAAACTAAACTGAACTAGAAATAAAAAAAGCAATATATTATATTATATTATATTATATTATATTATATTATATTATATTATATTATATTATATTATATTATGTTTGTTTGTGTCTTTCGGCTTTTCCCAGTTAGGGGTCGCCACAGCGGAACTCCGGTCCTCTAATGATTGGTATAGCAATAACCCACGCCTGGGTGTGGGTAATGCTCGATTTACCCACACTTGGCGTGGTTTGGTCACGAGGGCGAAGCCTGAGTGGCCAAACAAAGCCAACCGTGGGTAAATCCAGCATTACCCACACCCAGAAGTGGGTTATTGCTATTATACAATGACATTATTTAAGAAAAAAAAAATTACTTTTCTTAAATAATGGCATTATATAATGCCTCCTTGCTACCCTTCTGCAGCTGTCTGGTATTCTGCGGCAGTTCTGATGTACTGCGCATGCATATGCCTATGCAGTACATCAGAACTGTGGGCAAAAGCAACAGAGAAAGCAAGATCTCTGTTGCTTTTTACTGTTTCGCTATGTTAAATGGGTTTAACATAGCGAGACAGCTTTAGAAAAAGCAATAGAGATTCTCTGTTGCTTATTTTAAAGCTGTCTTGCTATGTTAAACCCATTTAACATAGCAAGACAAGTTTAAAAAAAAAAAACAACGGAGAAAGCAAGATATCCGTTGCTTTTTACACACTGTCTCGCTATGTTAAAGGAGTTTAACATAGCGAGACAGCTTTAAAAAAAGCAACAGAGGTGTCCGTTGCTTTTTTTAAAGCTGTCTCTCTATGTTAAACTCCTTTAACATAGCGAGACAGTGTTTTATACTAATGGAAAAAGTCCGGGCGACCGGACCTTTTTCCATTAGTATAAGTCGATTTACAACATGCACTCTGACCAATCAGCATTTTGGAATATTAATGGGGGAGGGGGGGTCATGGTATAATAGTGGATTTTTACGTACCGGGTTACCAGCCCTGACACACAACCTTCAACGAAGGCATGCCCCATTCACGTATGCCTCCACACAGAAGACGCTCTAGCTGAGAATCAAACGGGACAACATCTTGTTATGAGGCGACAACGCTACCACAGCAGCACCACCACCGCAGTATTATATTATATTATATTATATTATATTATATCATATCATATCATATTATAGTATATTATATTATATTATATTATATTATATTATATTATATTATATCATATCATATTATATTATATTATATTATATTATATTATATTATATTATATTATATTATATCATATCATATCATATCATATTATATTATAGTATTTTATATTATATTATATCATATCATATCATATTATATTATATTATATTATATTATATTATATTATATTATATTATATTATTATATTAGCAAATATGCAAATCAGTCCATGATTTTATAGAAAAAGATCTTCTGTTGCAACTGACTGGTATGTGATAGCATATTTAATTAGCTGTCCAGGCATTAAAGCACCAGCCTGACTTTAGGGGTGGTTAATAGTGATTCCTGACCCCTTTCCTAAGGTTAATGATCTCCAACACAGAACCCAGAGGAAACTGTAAAGGTAGAAAGTTTACTGGGGCTTAGCTCATCCTCCTTTGCTTCCTGCATACAGAAGCATGCACATTTTTAAACATCAGGAACATTGCATTCTCCTAGACTAGAAGTGGTAATGAAAATTGGAAAAAAAAAAAGAAAGAAATACAGAAGACTCATACAAGTGCATAGCTCACCCTTCTGCTCACACAGATTTTTACAAACAAAAAAGATGAGTTCTAAGGACAGCTTGGGAAGGCAAGATGTCTGAAATCAGTGGAATAACAATCCAGAAATGAACAGAATGTAGAAACTAATTATTCATTCATTAAAATAACCATCAATGTTCTATCTGAGGCATAATGTTTTCACATATATTAAGGCCTTCCACTTTTAGACATTAAGTTTAAATAAATAGTTAAATTGCAATTAATTTATTAATGCCACTACTTAGTTACCATTCCTTCCCACCACTTACGTTTCAGGAAAGAACAATAAGTTATAATTATTCCAATGAGATTACTGTCCATATCACATAATATTGGTATACAAGCTCATGCTTTGCTACGTAGTAGTGACTTAAATTACAATGCATTGCTCTTCTTTTCTGCTTTTTGTTACTGTCAGTTTACTTAAGGAGCTCATGACACTATCTTAGATTTGTATTTTTATGATAGCATTACCATGTGAGCATGCCTGTAGATTCAAAGTATACAGTGTATACAGTTACAAGTAAACAGAAAGGAACTAACAAATAAGCAAATGCATCCATAATAGCCGAGGCAATGTAGGAAGGACATAATGTTACCTTTAATTAATCAGATCTGTACATCTCAAAAACGGATCAAAGGTCTCACACCAAATATCCAACTCCTTTCCCTGTATCAATTACCTATCTTGTGTTTATTTATTTATTTATGTGTTTGTTTCTTTGTTCATTCATGCATTCATTCTTTCATTCATTTACTTAGCTTTTGACTGTACAACAAAGCCAATGTCATCCCAGAGGAGGTGCTATTCAAAGCTATTCAAAAGGTAAAAACGTTGTGTGTTATTTTTTGCTATAAGGAAGTTTGGTATTCAGTAATGTCACTTATGATGATAATTTCTGGCTTTACTGAAATTATCACATTGTAGTATATCACAACAAAAAATGTGTGCCTTGGAAAGAAAAATGTTGGGCTTGTATTTATTTATTTATTTATTTATTTATTTATTTATTTATTTATTTGTGTTCTGCTGTTATGCATTCTGTCTGCACATAAACATTAAATCCAGGCTCAGAGTTACAACTGTTTCCTGCTGCTTTGGCCCTCTTATTCAGATGTAATTATAGAACCAAAATAAAACAAATATTAGATACTGGTGGCAATGCAGAAGACTTATTCAAAAACTTCTGGACACCTTAAAAGACTAACAGTCCCTTCAGACTTCAAGAGACGTGAAATGTTTTTCTCAAGAAATCCCTAGTTCAGAAAATTATATCAGATAATGGACAAAGATTAGTTACTTCTTTTATGGAAGGTATAATTACTTCCTCAGAGTCCATTTCATTGTTGGTTTTCTCAAGAGTTAATATGGATTCTGGAAAAGAAATTACTACTATCATGAAGCATTTGTATAAGCCACTCCAGTAGCCTTAGCCCTGGTTTACACTTACTGTTTGGATAACAGTAATAGCACACAGTGGAACTGGTCACCCTTTGGGAAGGGCCTCATAGTAGCTGATGAGTAGTGGTTGGTAGCAGTGATTTCTACCTTAATGTCTGGGCAGGTGGGGGCATAGCTGGAGAACCTGTGCCAGCCTTCCCCATGAGTGTCTATGTGTCTGTATATAATTCATATCTCAAAGCATGTGCGTGTCAGCTACTTGGGCAGGGACATGAAGCACTGGTTGGACAGAGAGGGTGCTGGAGGTTTTGGCTTGACTACTTGGCTGAGCTCTGTACCATATAGCTATACCAGTGGAGAGTTTTACTGTGGATCTGGAGAGAAAGGGAGAAACCAGCCCTAGACTGACTGTGATCTCTGCGTGCTCTTATGGGAAATTGTACTTTACTGTGTGTGTACTTGTCATCATCCCAATGTGGATGCCCCTCACTGGTGCTAGTGGTGAGGATCGAGGCTCCTTGATTAGTGGGCCAGTGCATGGGCGTCACACTTCCTATGACTGGACACTGAAATTATCAGCATCAACATCCAGTGTGGCCAAAGCCTTATGTCACTTGTGGGTTTCTATAGGAATCCAGATTTATCTCATAAAAAAACTGTTGGTTTAGAAAGTATAAAGACATGTTCAGAAAGCATATTAAGACCAAGCATTAGCAGAGAGTACCCATTCTGTCACAAGGACATGTTTACTAATGAACATCTGATGAAGTGGCTGGTGCCACGAAAGTGCTCACCTCTTTTACTAATAAAGCTGTTATTTTACATAGTTGTGGCTGCTACCTCCTGCTTTGTTTTTACTGTTCATTTCATTGTTGTTGGAGGTAACTCTTGCCAGCACCGTTTGGTTTTTACTGCGGATACATGTTTACTAATACTCTACCAACAGTAATAAAAGGATTAGTGATGATATTTTTCTGTTTGTTGATAAGACAGGAGTGTCTTCCGGTAGTTAACTTGTTAACATCTTTAGTCATCACTTTCATTGTTCAGTATTATAACCCTGAGTAGGATTATAGCCTGATATGTTTGAGGACATTGTGAATTCTAACTAAATAATTGCAGGAAATCTTGTTACTAAAACATTAGCCAAAGTTAAGTAAAAGTATTGTTGGGGACCAGACAACATTTTGCGTACATTTCTATTTACAAATCTCAGATAATATTCAAACAGCTTTGAATTCTATCTTTCAAGGCAAATCAACATAGGGTACTGTACAGTCTAGTTGAAAAGGAACCTTTGTCTTTCTGATTCATAAAAATGGTGATAAATTTTTGCCAAGTATCCACAAATAAGTTTAACATGATCTGTAACCAAAAATGCTTTGTACATATATTTTAAAAGTAATTTTGTTTTATTGCTATTTAAAACATGTTAATTGCTAACATAGATGTATTAAGTACATGTTTTGTCTTCGAAATATATGTCAGTTTTACTCAAATATCAAAGACCCCATATCTGATGGCCTTGCTGTTAATTTCATATATCTAAATTTATCTAGTGTGTCTGTATCTCACACTCTCACTCTCTCTCTCTCTGCGTCTTTCTCTCAAAGCAGGGTATATTTAATAGCTTAAAAACTATTGGTACAAATCATTTGGCTGTCCTTTTGATTTCTAGATGGTTATCGAATTAATTTTAGGTCATAGTATATCATAATCTATCTGAATCAAGGCCAAGAAGCTGTGGATTACCTCCCTCAAAGATCTGTTCTTGCATGCATTTATTCAATCTGTTTTTGCAAAATACAATGAGTAACAAAAGGTTTATTGTTTGAAGTTAACCAACTACTGCAAAACTCAGATCTATTCCTACTGATGTCAATAATCATATAACCTTACAAAATGTATGTAAAAGGGGAGATTAATAAAGTTTTTCAACAGGAACAGTTGTGCAATGCATGTTGATATTAAGAATAAGCAGCAGAGATATGTAATAAATCATTCCTATTTAATAATGTAACATCTTATAAGGATCCCAGAACCATAACTGAGAACTCATACAACTTTTCAGTAAATATCAACAAACATTTTTGCAGATGCTTTGTCCAAATTAGTACAAATGTGAGTTTCATTTCTTCCAAAAAATGCAAAACTCCTTATATCACTATTTAGGCCAGCAGTAGGCTGAGTAACTAAATATGCTATCACTTCCTGTAAGTATGCTTAAATGTATGGATTAAATTGTTTTACATGAAAATTGTTATGTGGCTACAAAGAAATAGCTTACTTGGAACAACTCAAGAAGTTAAGCTTAGACTCAATTTACTATAAACCTTTTAAAAGTGAATTGATTTACAGGCTTATATTATGCTCCTCAGAAGAAAACCAAATTATGCTATATATTTTTCAGAATGAAAATTAATTACATACAAGGCTTCAGGCTTTTTTCATCACATATGACATAAATATCAGGAAAAAGCAAACTTTTTAGGAACATATAATAGCCATGTATAACAGTTTGCAATGATAACTCTAAACATCAGATTTTCTACCTAGGTTTAAAATTCAACTGGATCATCAGGAGGTAAGGAAAAATGTAGACCTACAATTTCTGTATACATCTTCCTCAATAGCCTTTCTTAGTCTTTTACTCTGGCAACTTCCACACTGAATCCAATTTAGTTCCACCAATCAGTTATCAAAAACAAAAAAGCTTTGACTACCGAACTGTTTTCTACTTTTAGTCTCCATATTTATTCCAGCTGCATCAATGCATATTAATTCAGAATCAGTCCTAATGCTTGCCCATGTTTTTCAGAAAACAGACATACACACACACACAGTAGGGAACACTCTCTGAGCTTTATAATAATTCCAAACAGGAAAACTAACCAAATGAGCTGTAAATGAAGCACAATAACTTTTTTTCTCATAAAGCAGCATATTTGAACAACTTTTTGCAGCTTATTCCAACAGCCGACTAGTTTTCTTAAGTTGGCAAACATAGTACAGGCCTCCCATGTTGTATATCCGCACACTCAGCTCTCAAAAAAAACATTACTTTCTGGGCAAAACTCTTTATACACAAGTTAGAAAGTGGCCCTTCCTTGGTTAATGCTATTCAAGAGAAAGTTAGAGATATCTATAAGTTGTAAGAAGTAAATAAAATCTTAACTGAAAAAGTAATTAAACTACCTGAACAATTTGTCTCATCTAAGATTAAAATACTACCACTGGAATGTGATAACTGCACTTTAAATGCTAAATTAAAAGCTTTGGAGAATAATGTTAAAAAATGTGGTTAAAACAGTCACCTTGGAGGTTATACCCTGATGATGTAATTTATGTTTCATTAGAATTTTAGAGTACTAGAATTCACAGCAAATGTTAGCTGCCTCAACTGTTAAGATCCTGGCAGTTTTGCTGCATTCTTAAAAATTAAGAAGCCTCAGCAGTGATACAAATTTGATTAAATTCATCAACTAGTGCCCCAAAAAACAGAACAGAACAAACGCATACAAATGAAATCTTATCCCTGTTTCATAAAAACACATTATAAAATGCAGCCATAAAACAGAAAGTAATTTTGGCTGAGTAAATTCATATCATTATTTTTCAAAATCTTCATAATGAGATAGTATATAAATGCAGAGCTATTAAAAATATATACTGAAAAATATGCTGTGCTGCAACTATATCCTAAAGGCATAAAACATATGTCTGAATCATTAGCTATGCCAGAAAAAAGGATTAAAAGCCATAATTTGACTCAACAGCTGTGGCCATAGATTCACTGGGAGCTGACCAGTCTCTAATGGGCACTTTGTGTACATTTCTTTTTTTTCACATAATTTTTATTGAGTTATCATAAATACAAATGCATCAAAAATGCTAAAAAATATAAACAAGTCTTAACTATATAAAATGTCCATAATAGAAGTAACTTTGTCAATACATTCACATTTTATCTAACAATTTTTAAGTTTTAACCAAGCTAGTTTTTTATATGTCATTCTTGTATTTCTTAAAGTCATAGTAATTCATTCTCTATTACAAACTATTTTGGCCAGTGATATAAATTCCATAAATGGTGTAATTTTCGTACTTTTCCAGTTTGAGGTAATAGTTTTTCTTGATATGGCAAGAAGAGACCAGAGGAAGTGCATTTTTGTACTTGGAACATACACTGGAATCAGAGCATTAAATAATAACAGTGAGTCAGTAACTTCACATTTATCCAACCACAATGCTTTGATAAAGGATTTGAACTCCGACCAAAAGCGAATCACAATATTACAATTTATAAACATATGTACCCAGTCTGCATATTCTGCTTCTTTACATCTCCAACATAATGATGTCTCATTACCTGATATTATTGCTATTTTTTGGGGTGTGAAAAAAACTTCTGTGAATAAATTTCCATGTGTACATTTTCCAAAAGGGAGATGTAGTTTTACCGACTAATTTAAGTATTACGGATTTCTCTTTTTCTGAAAAGCTAGATTTATTAATTTTTTTCTCCATAGCTTCATAGGGACTCATCTGGAGCTTGTAAATCCATTTGCAATGTCCTATATAACCTTAACACTGATAGTCCATCATTTATACATAGTGTATTGATTTCACAAAAAAGTGTTAGAATTTTGGGTCTAGGTATGTATTTCACTATTTGATTTGTTTTAAACTCATTAACTATATGTTCTCTAAAAGTGTGTATGTTTAGCCACTTGTTTTGATTTATGTTATATCTTGCTATGAGAGAGGTTATGTCCTGTATATAATTGTGATCAAGAATCTGATACCAGAAAACTAACCCATTTCCTTTCATTTATTCTATTTTTTTCATGTTATAAGAGTCCAAGCATTTATTTGTTAAAATTATGGGAAACATAATAAATACGAGATTTCTCATTTTAAAATCTTTGAACATTAGCCATTTGAAATTGTTTACTATGTGATTAACTAATGGAGAGAAATAATTTTATTGCTTGTATTAAAGCAAATTTTTTTATGACAAGGTAAACTTTTTCTACTTCAGAAAACATCTCATTGTTTATTGTTTCCTCACAATTGTCTAGTAATATTGCTTTATGAAGATTTTTCCAGTTAGAAGTATATTTGCTGTTTAGCCAGTGACTTATAATGTTAAAAATAATTGATCCAGTATATAATTCTAGATGTGGAAATGAGATTCCACCCTCTTGCCAACTTCTGTAATGCCATGAATGACTAATCCTTTTTTTTTTTGGAAACCATAAAAACTTTATTAATAGAGAGTTAAGTTTTTTCATTAGTTTTTTGGAAGGGGGTGCTAGGATGGCTTGAAAAACATACAGAATTTTGGGTAGTATGATTATTTTAAGTAATGATAGCCTTTCCTCAATGGTGAACAACATTGTATTCCATTTGTTTAAATAATTTTTAATGGTGTCTATTAACATTATGAAATTTGTTTGCCTAGTGTCTTTCCAGTTTGTTTTAATGGTTATACATAGATATTTAATCATAGTGTTAGCCCAATTAAAGTCTCTATATCTGTCCAGAATGGGGTTTATTTTTTTGTTTAACAAAATAGTTTCAGTTTTATTTTCATAAAAACTTAGGCCAGATATAATTTCAAAGTTTTAAAGAGATTCTATAAGATGTTCAATTGAGGGATCTATGTTCCTAATTGTTAATAAGATATCATCAGTGAAAAGCTGGATTCTGGAATTGTACTTGGCATTGACATATAAAATGCTTATTTTATCAGGCAAGCCAGTACGTAAAAATCTACTGCCAATCATTAGCGGACCGGAGTTCCGCTGTGGTGACCCCTAACCGGGAAAAGCCGAAAGACACAAACAAAAGTTCTTATGTAATTAGCTAATGGCTCCACTGATAGAGCAAATAATAAGGGTGATAGAGGGCACCCTTGCTTGGTGCCTTTCATTATTTTAAGTGGTCCTGACAAGAAAGATCCAATTTTAATGTATGATTTAGGAGTAGTGTATAATTTCTTCAGCAATTTTAGGAAATCTGAAGAAAAGTTATATATTTCTAGAACTTTAAATAAATAGGGCCAACTCAAAGAATGAAACTCTTTGTCCAAGTCCAGGCTAATAATTGTTAATTCTCTCTTTTTTGTTTGCACAGTCCATTAATGTTAATATTCTGATTAATTGTCTTGGACCTTGCTGTGTGAAATAAACCCCGTTTGATCATCTTTTATTATTTTTGGTAAAAATTGATTTAATCTATCTGCTAGAATAGATGTAAAAATCTTGTAGTCCACATTCAGAAGAGAAATAGAGCGATAAGATGTTATAAAATTAGGGTCCTTGTCAAGTTTCAAAATGGGTGAAATCATAGCATATTTCCAGGAAGGGAAAAATGCCATCATTCTTTCTGAATTCTTCAAAAGCATCTATTAGAATTTCTAAGGTCTCATCTGGAAGTATCTTATATATTTCCCCTATTAGCCCATCAAGGCCAGGGGCCTTATTATTATTAATGTTTTGTATTTTTCCCTTAAGCTGCCTTAATGATATAGACTTAAGGAGTCTAGAGTTTTGTTCTTTTGTTAATCTTTTAACAATATTGTCTTTCAAAAACTTGTCTCTCATACTATTATCAGTATTATGTAGGTTGGTATTATTTAGTGTTTCATGATGTGTTAAAGGCCTCTAGTATTTCTTTTAAATCTGTTAGGTTTCTTCATGGAATTGTCTATAATTTCTTTAATATGGTTAGCTTTTGTCAGGCTTTTAAATTTAAGTGCAAGTCTATGCATATTCTTTGGATAAATAAAATAGGTTTGTAACTTTATTTTTTTCTAAGTTTATTGCTACTTTGTGATTTTAAAATGTATGTATATGTCCTATTCAGTTGCTCTATTTCAGAAAGTTTTGCAGCATCTTTTTGTCCAAGTTCTTTTTTAATGTGTCAGTTTTTGACTGTATTTGTATTAGCTCCTTATCCCATTCTTTCTTATTAAGTACCGACTTTTGATTTTACCATATAAGTATGATTTAAGAGTATCCCAAAGTATAATTCTAGACGTCTCATTTATTATCATTAAATCTAAAAAGGTTTTTATTTCTTTTAACAGCCATTCTCTGAAATCGTTTAGTTTGGTAATGTATGCAGTATATCAGGTCTCTGGGTGTTACGTGGATTTTGAAAAAAATAGTGTTGTGGTCAAACTATGGGCATGTACTGATCTTGACTTCCTGTATCTTAGATAATAAATTATAAGTAACAGATATCAATAGTTTGGGTGCCATACCTATAAGAATAATGTGTATATTGTAGGGATTTTGATTCTCTTATGGTATAAATATCCTTCAAATTTGAAGAGGTAATAAAGTTATTTAATTTTTTGCTGCAGCTGACATTTTAAAGTTACCATTCTTAGTAGTGTCATTCTTGGAAAGAATGCAGTTGAAAACTCCTGCACATATAATATCTCCTTTAGCTTTAAATGAGATTAGTTCTAAGTACTTGTTTGCCATTCCTGCTCTGATACCAGGTATCCAGTATGCATTACCAGTAGGGATGGATGAATTAGAAGATCAAATTACCACTGAGCCCCTGTTATTACCCAAACAAACTCTACAACAGAAGAAAGAAACTGTTGCAAAAAAGAGTACAATCTCACGATTGGAAGAACTCCCTGTTCAGCCTCAGTAAGAAGCTGAGATCCCTCATAAAATGCTCCAAAGCTAGTTATGAAAACAAAATCACCACTGATTCTAAAGGCAACCACAAAGCATTCTATAGCTATGTCAAGAATCTCAATGGCAACACTCAGATATGCTCTGAGTTACAGCACAATGACATTAAATATACAGAAACAACTGATATTGCCAACATCATGGCAGATAGGTTCAGTGCTAACTTTACCCCCTCTAACCCCTTAAAGGGCCCATCTTTATTCCAGAAGAATGCAAAGTTCCTGTAATCACGACTGCACAGGTAAAAACCTCACTTTCCAAAGCCAAGAACACAGCTTCCATGAGACCTGACAACATCCCAGGCTGCCTTCTACATGAACTACAGAATGAACTGGCACTCCACCTAATACCATGTTCAATCATAGCCTCACCTCAGGCCCATTGAATGGTGCACCACAACAGTTATCCCACTCCACAAAGGGTGGGCCACAACAGACCCCGGGAACTACCACCCCATTAGCCTGATGAGCCTGGTCTGCAAGGAGATGGAACGTATCATCATGGAACTCATAAACAAAGACATTGGAGATCTCCAAACTCTGGACCCCACACAGTTCGGGTTTGTAAATGGCAGATCATGTCTCCTAAACCTGATAGGCTTCTTTGAAGCAGTCACCAAAGCCATAAATGAGGGTAAGGTGGTTCACACAGCCTATCTAGATCTCACCAAGGCATTCAACACCATCCCCCACTCTGGAATTATAGATAAACTCACTAAACTAGGTATAAAATCCCTATGCCACAAGATGAGTTGCCAACTGGCTTACTGACAGAAACCACACTGTGAAAGTAGCAGACTCCAAATCAGACTTCAGACCAGTGGCAAGTGGAGTACCACAGGGTTCAGTCCTGGGTCCTCTCCTGTTTGGTATCTACTTCTCTGAAGTACAGGCTAACACAAAATGTCTTTGGCTAACTAAATTTGCAGATGACTGCAAACTAGGAGCCATAATCGAAACTCCTAACGATGTAGACATCCTACAAAAGGGCCTCACTGAGACAGATGCCTGGTGTCAAAGCCATGGTCCTAAATGTCCTTTATTGCTCTGGTTTCTGCCCAGAGGTGAAGAATGTAAATGTAGTTTCTGTTAGCCTGGGAACCCAGGGAAGTGTGAAGAATGATATAATGTGAACCATGAATGTGATTTTAAAAACAGAGAGAATCAGAGAGCATTAAGCATTTTTGTCTTGACCATCCAACTCATCAGCACTCTGCCTTGCTCTATATGTAAGTTATCTTAGACTTGTGTTTTCTCTTAGAAATGGCTAGAAAGTGTTTTTCTGTGATGTCAGAACTGTACTACGGAATTATTTTACGTATTTCTCTGTGATCTCTGAACTCTTGACAAGCACTGTGTAGTAAAAAGTATTGTCTTGTGTTTTTATTATTTATTAAATATTTTAAAACTGTGGCTGTTTTGTGTAAAGATAATTTAAGCTCTAGAGTACATTGCATGTATATAGTGATCCTTTACCAAGTCACTCTAATAAGCCTTGACTGTTTAGCTGCACTTACCAATTCGATAATAATATTGTACAGTAATAATTGGACACCCTTTAAAGGCCTTTGAGTAGCTGATAAATATTAGTGGGTAGTGGCAGCTGGTGCTACCGTATAGTCTGGGAAAAAAGGGCCCAGCTGGAGAGCCTGTGCCAACCTTCCCCAGAAGTGTCTGTGTGGTTATATAAACTCTTCTCAAAGTGCATGTGTGTGTGTGTGTGTGTGTGTGTGTGTGTGTGTGTGTGTGTGTGTGTGTGTGTGTGTGTGTGTGTGTGTGTGTGTGTGTGTGTGTGTGTGTGTGTGTGTGTGTGTGTGTGTGTGTGTGTGTGTGTGTGTGTGTGTGTGTGTGTGTGTGTGTGTGTGTGTGTGTGTGTCAACTACTTGGGCAGGGACATGAAGCACTGGTTGGACAGAGAGGGTGTTGGAGGTTTTAGCTTGCCCACTAAGCTGAGATCTGGACCCTATATCTGTGCCAGTGGGGAGTCTTATTGGGGACCTGGAGAGCAAGGGAGCAACCAGCCCCAGACTGACTGTGATCTCTGTGTGCTCTTAAGGGAAATTGCAGTTTACTGTGTGTATTTGTTATCCTTTCCTCCTATATGAGATGCCCCTCACTGGTGTTAGTGGTGAAGATTGAAGCTCCTTGATTGCTGGGTCAGGGCATGGGCGTCACAGTTGTCCCATTTTGTTATCTACTCATGTATTCAACACTATGTCTGTCTTCTATTATAGCTTCTTACTATTTGTATATATATTAAAACAGGGGTATATATAGTTCTATACCATGTGTGTGACTGCATGAATCTTCCAGAAGATGCATACATGTAGAGTCAGTAAAATATGTTATCATGCTTTCATGTGATTTTAGATTATCAATTGGTTTGAGTAAAATAATAAGTACACATATTGTTAGAACTATAAATATTGTGTCCATTCTTTTCCCATAAAACTTATTACGTTGCAGATTTATATGCCAACAGTAAACATAATGCTTCATTTTTGTTTTAACAAGCATTACTAAGCATTGGAAGTATTTGAATTAACTTCATGCATTTATCCAGACAGTAAAATGTGATTACTATGTTAAAAGCACATCACTGAATAGTTTTGTAAATAAAAAACACTTCTAGTACCTTTTTTTGAGTAGATTCAGCTAGGATTGCATCTCTACAGTGCAGAAAATCTGACATAGTTTGTTTTAGAGTCCAGCAGCTGAAATCTGATGTCTTTTCCATGGCAGAGCATCGTGCGATGATGACAAAAGTTCAAAGGTTACACATTTCCTGTTTTTACGAAGTAAATCATCTGGGAAGCTGCTGTGAGTGAAAAAAATGGCTGTACTGTGCTCGAGACACTAAATAGGTGACGTTTTTGCATTCTAGCAAGAAAATCATCTCGAGGACAGAGTTAGCAATATTTATATCTGTTTATAGGGAGAAAAGGAAAATAAACATGCACAATCATTAAGATGAAGGTAAAAAAGAAACTGTTATACCAGGAACTTGTGAAATATCAAAACTGAGAATGCCTACCCTATTAATGGATACTGTAAATAAAACAGTATGCTTTAAAACACATATACTCAGTTATAAGTATAAAATATCAGTTTCTACACATTATTACTCCCATTACAATCATAGTATAATAAATAACAAGTCAGAGTAAACTTGGCAAATGTATTTACACTGTCCCTCCTCCCATGTATTCCCCAGTGTACAACACTATCAAGTTAAAAACATATATTATTACTTTTACCTTCTATCAGCAGTTTTACTAAAAGGATATAGTGCCTCTAAGATGCTAATAGCTTGGTGTTATATGTATTTTAATCTGCATAAGGGTATATATAAAATATACAAGCTGTTGTCAATACACTAGTTACAGACAGCATTTATACAAGGTGCCACTCTAACAATCAGCAACTAGATCATGACTGAACTGCTTGTTTTTATATAAGGCTTTTTATATAAAAAAATAAAAATAATAATAATATATGTAATAGAAAAAGCTTTTTTTACCATTAAATTAGTATTTGTTCATTTGGGCTCAAAATATTTGGATAAATTTTGTCAGATGAGTAAGGTTACAAGTGACAATAAAAACATTTACTTTCCTTTTTAGTTTTTTTCTTGGTATTTTTATCATTTGTGAACAAGTTACCATTGATAGCTTGTCTTTTCAGACTAGGTAATGAAATGTCCATATCTTCTAATTTATCCAACAGTTTATTCTTTCTGACAAACTATGCTGCTTCTTTGAGGTTGTTGAATATTTTTTATCCATCTGAGAAAGCAATTTTAATTCTTGCAGGGAACAAGATCTGAGCTTTTATGTCAGCTTTCTTCAAGCTTTTGATGAGAGAGACACATTCTTTCCTTTTTGTTATCGTAGTGGAGGTATAGTCATTATCAAACCTTATATGTTTCCCCTGAAGTTGTATTGGATTTCCCGACCAAGCTGTTCTTAATACTAAGTCCTTGTCCTGTGTGGATAAGAATTTAACTATAATAGATCTCACTGCATTAGGGTTTTTAGAGGTAGATGTGTTAGATGTGTGGGCTCTCTCAATCCCAAATGAAAGAGACTCAGGAAGGTTTAATATTTTGGGAAGCCATTCATTTAAAAACTGGACCATGTTATTTCCTTCCATCTTCTTGGGTACCCCATATATTCTGACATTGTTCCTTCTTGATCTGGACTCCAGGTCTTCGACTTTCTCAAGTAAATGATTATTCTGTTTTAGAAGGAAATCAATTTGGGTGTCATTTTCCATTTGTCTCCCATCAATGTCATTTACAGTTTCCTCTATGGCTGCTATTTGTTCTGAATGTTTGGTTATAATTTCCTTCAGGTCTTCTATTTGTGTCTTACTTTCCTTTTTCATGTGCTCCATAATCTTTTCTAAATTATCCATCTTCACTGAGAGGTCCTGAATGCTGGAAATTATTGTGTGAAGTTCCTTTTTCATGGAACTGTCCTGAGGAGAGGCTCTTGTGTGACTGATAGTTTTGTCCAATTGTACAGAGCTGCTGTACTTCCGACAGGAAATTTCTTGATACAAACTCAGAAAATTTTATTTCTTCTTTGTAGATAGTCCACAGTACCAAGAAGTATAACTTGTGATGAAAATTTTCGAAATTATTAAGGTTAGAACCTAAAACTCCTGTTAGAAACGATCTTTAGAGGCAGAGCATCAGAGAAGTGCTGCTAACACTTAGGCATCTTGGCCACACCCCCTTTGCGTACATTTCTGTAGTTAGTGGAGGGTTTATTTTGTAAGGTTCTCATCATCCCATTCAAAACACATTTTTATAATTTAATTTAATTTAATTTATGATGAAGATATACTCACTTAACATAAAGGGAATCACATCTATCAAAACATGTAGAGGTACCATAAGTTAATAAAAATCATAATTACACTTCTCCAGGAAATGCACTTATTATAAAGCAGGTAGTTTTTAAGAGAAGAACATCACCATTTAATAATCTGTTATAAACTCCATTAGCAATAAATCTGCCGGAGCAGATATTTGGATTCATTCTAATGTGCTCAAGATTTAGCACATCTCCAGTTATTCACAATACAAACACATTTTGGTTAAATTTAGGTTATTATATTTCAGAGGCATTATAGGAAGAATGTATTTCTCTTTTGGGGCTGTGATAAGTTTCTAACAGTATCACAACAGTTTCTTGTTTGGTTGAATTGACTTAACATTATTGCTTCTCAACATTTAATGTGTATTTACATGCATCAAGGCCCTCAATATCAAAAGACCTGATGAATATCAAGAAGAACTGCTACCTCACTTACTAGCCTTCTTTCTTATTTTCATTCACAATTTGTGTTGTTATTTAAAAATAGTCACAACCAATTCCCCCTCACTTAGATGGTAGTTCTAAGAAGTATTCCTAAACTCGCCATTGATATTTATATCTGCAACACTGAATTAATGCATTAAACAAATGTAATGTTTTCAATGAACTCTGTCGTATTATTCTCCTGTGTTAATTGTAATGATCAGCAATTCTAAATATGCAGAAACCAAATAAATATTAATAGTTCTGTTGATCATGACTGCTATAAAATTCACAAAATACTGGGGAAAGAATAATAATCTATTTTATGCATAAATGGGCAGGATTTAATTTCCTTACTCTTTCTTACCTACAAACTATGAAAATCAATTACAGAAAGCAAGCAAGTCTAAAGTTTAATATTTTACATGAGCAGTTGCAGTTCATTGAAAAACATACAGGCGAAAGTTAACAATAATAAATATGCTTCATTGCCTTACCCGGTTAAAAGTTGTTTGTTCAACAATAAAATGCAAGGCTTTTGTATTGCCAGTCAATCTATTGCAATGCTGGACTGGATGGGAAATTCATGTCTTACATTTTGCTGCTAGCTCTTATTAAAACCATGAACCAAACAACACACTCATGACTTTACAATCAGCTTTCTTAAATTTCAATAAAACAACATTATAACATCACAAATACCAAACCCTGGCAGCATGGTAAAGTGCTCTCCTCCATAATACATTCCTAAATAACATCATCAGTGTATCTTAACCAAGTTAGGCAGCATGGCAGAACACTCGCCAACCATCAGTAGCAGTAACAGCATCCTGATGCTCGTTAACCACAAATAAACTCCTCAAGCAGAGTAGCACAGCTCGCTTGACTCACAAGAGAAAGAAATTGCCACCCAAAGGTGGGAGAATGGCTATACTACCCTGTTCAAATTGGTTGGCCCTTCTTCTGCCCACCAAGTTACACTGCAGCCTGCCCTCCACCTTTAAATCTCAACCATAATAACTACTCAATCTGTCCTGCAATAATAACGACAATGAAACGTTAAAAATGTCCAAACCAATATCACTAAGGTGAACCCTATCATTACACAACCATACAGGGTCCCTATTTGCAAAATCCCATTGTTCTAATACCATATACCCCAATGACTTAAACTTGGCCTCTGCCATCCACAACAACCTTGGAATTATTGCTGACTATATAACTCTCACCCCTGGATATCTTTGACAAACAACTTACAAATCCATCATTAACAATGTAAGCAATTTCATGTTCAATATAACCCCAATATCATTACCTCCTAAATGTATAACTATGCTGAATGGATCACCATATTGTTTGCTTACTTCTTCCAAAGCTGAAAACTGACATCATTTCATACCTCTTTGGTCACTGCATTGGAGCTGCTGCTGAAATGGCTCCAAACCCAAATTCTGATCTCCAGGTCTCACCTCCGCTCTTCTAGTTGCTCAATAAATAAAGGAGTGACCTATCACAACTATGACTTTTTTACCTGAAAGAAAAAAACAAAACTAATATTATCATCACATGAACAACCCCAACCACCCTACCTAATGTATTTATTATTTATTTTATTTGACATTTGTTAACCAGGTTGGTCCAACTGAGCCAAGGCCCATTTTCAGTGTAGACCTGAGGAGAAAATCTTCAAAGAACAAAAGACAAATACCTAGAAGTTAACAATACAATCACATAACTTACAAAATGAGAATTACACAAATCCTCAGTAATAAGAGTATAACATCTTTACAATGGCATACAATAAACAAATAAGTATAATAATACAAGGTATAATAAGTAGAGCAACAAAGTTGTATTTCAGTGAGAATAAGACCATAAAGAATTAATTAGTTGTGGTAAAGTAAAGGTGAGTAGAGTATAAGGTGATTGTATGCCCTAGGACACCATCTACCAGTCGTCTTAATCAAATTCACAGACTTCCCTTCCTTCACCAAATAAGATACACTCCCTATCCTGAAACAAAGGGTGATATAATTCTTACCATTTACACCTTATACCTGCTTTGGAAGAAGTAAGCAAACAATATGGTGAAAATCCAAGTAACAAAAGCCCTAGAATAAATCTGCTGCCCCAGCCATCATGAAAAACTAACCACACTAACCGACTACTACAAATATCTCACAATACCATACCCAGCATCACAGGACATAACAGATGGACACTACCCCTAGGCAAAACTACTTGCTTGCCATTCTCCACCTTACCTGCCTTTTTAACCAAATCAACATGCCCATTGGTGTAATTTTTGTATCTTTCCATTTCAAACTACATAACAATTCACTTAGCCAAAACACCCTAATATATATAAAAATTATACTGTATCCCACAGTACATAATCAAAATAAGAATAAGCAACCTTATGCAGACCTTCTAATAACAATGACAGCATATGCTTACCATACGGTAATCTATTATGACTCAGTTTATGCCAAACTCTCTCCTACACCTTCAGAATCCTGAAAATCATCCAATTCTCGGTAACATGATTCACTCCAGATAACTTGTAAGTGGTACTCAATGCTGTCAAGTGGACCCTAATAGTTCTAACCATATCACCTAGCTCTGTCTCTCTACCAAAAACTGTATCACCAACTGAATCAACCAGACTCTGTCCCACCTCAGCAAAGCCTTAACAAAACACTGTAAAACTGAATGAGCCTTACTGTTTGCCTTCCTAGCTGACTAAGACCACAACTGATGAACCAGGAAATTTGCCTTGCCTATTCAATATCCCATACCACCTTGGGCACAAATGTACAACTTACCTGAGCTCCTAACACCAGCTTCCAAAACCTGTAAAACTAAAAGTTGGAAAGATTATTGACCAAAACATTAACATGACCAGAAATATGTTTAGCTGAAAAAGAAAGATTAATATTCAAATAATGCAACACAATCTTCTTCAATAGTCTTTGTAATGAGTTGGATTTTGCAGCTTTTTTAGCCAAACCCTGCACTACTACCAAATTATCAGAGTTAAATGCCACTTTCTTGTTTCAAAACTCCAACTCCTAAACCACCAATAAAGCCTAAATTGGCATCAACTCTAAGAAGGTGATATTGCTGTTCCACTCCTTAATCTAATCAACTTCCACTGTTCAGCAAACCAACTCCCATTAAAATAAGAACCCATGCCCAAACCTCCTGCAGTATCCTTAAACAAATCCATCCAAATCTCGTGATGACAGTCAGTCCCCTTGCCAGAAGAACTTTCTGTTAAAATGCTAAAGAAACCCCAACCATATATAGACATGGCATCCTGCTTACTTACCCTCAGCTGATGATTTTTACATCTCACTCCTATCAACAAATTACCCAAGGACCTCATAAAGGTCCTACCCAGACCCTCCATTCAGCATGCAAAATAAAGCAAACCTAACACTTCCATAACCTCTTTAATTCTGACTTTCCTCTGATGACTTCCTTCCACCCTCTCTCTAACCTTTTCCATCTTGTCAGATGGCAATCTGAACACTTTCTCTTCTACATCTACTTCCCAAACTAAAAAGGGAAAGGGTCTTAGTGGCCACTTCACCAACAGTACTCTAAACGTTTACACAAAACTGCCAAAATAATCCCATGCCTGTTTCTACTGCCTCTTCTCTCTACTAGTAAAAAATCATCCAAATAATGAATGGCCCCCATAATGCCCATCCTCTAGTGCCATAACTAATGCAGTGCTGTGCTGAACTTCTCAAATGTAGCACAAGCAACAGCAGAACCCATGGGTATTGCCTTGTCAAAATACAAATTTCCTTTCAGATGCATTCCTAAAACTAGCCAATCCTACTCACTTACCAGCAAAAATTGGAACGCCAATTCTATGTCTAACTTCACCAACCAGGGATCCTTGAATGATCTAAAGATCCACACTGCTTCATCCAGCAATGCATACTGCATCTGTTGTATCAGTATGTACATTAACAGTCACATTTTGGAAAAGACAAGTGATACATGAGCCAAAATTCCCTTGCGGATTTCTTAGGTACTAAATCTAATGGAGATTCTTGAAAGACAGAAAATGGGTGGGTGGCATCAAAGGGACATAGTAACCTATCCACTGCCACTTCCTTGTCTAACAATGCCTAAACCACCCTCTCTCTAACTAGCACTGACCTCAAATTCTTATAAATCTTATTTGAACCCACAGCCTTCAATTTAACTATGACTGAAATCCCCAACCAGTGCCTGGGCAGCCAACTTATCAGGGTAGCTGGGTGGGAGTAAGTCCAACCTACTCACATTAATAGGTGAATGTCCCAGCCCCTCAGCCAGCTCACAGATGAAAAGTCAGCCCCACCCTACTACTCCTAAAATTCAGAGGGTTTTGCTAAAGGGAACTAATTTTGTTCCTATTCCTTGTCTAACAGATATCTTGCTGGACATTAAGAGATTTTGTCGCAAATTGCATTTGAAAGTATTCTTTTGAGGGCAACATGTAGTGAAGTGTTATGAAAACAGAACTTTTATACAGCCAAGGATGAAGATGAACTGTTAAATATTTCACTTCATGAGATTGATTTGTGTTATGATTTGTGTTTGGGGACTGGGTTGAGGATGATGAATTTGAAGAACATTTTAAATCTTTTTCTAGTACTATGAATAATGTTACTGAAAGTGTTTTGTATGATGAAAATGACGTATCTAATGTTGTTTTGTGTGGTGTTCTGGGGGAAGGTGAAAGTTGGGCTACAGGATATGGCAAGTTAACCATTCCTAAACTACCTGCTGTAAGTAGTTTTATGCCTCCTAAGATTTCATCTGCTATTAGTTTGTTTGAAAGCATTTTATGTAAAAAAGTGGAAAATTAGTTTTTCAAATTTTTGCATGCTGAAAAATCGGGTCTATATTATATTACTGCATGATTACAAAAGAGAACGATAAAATAATCGACCCCATGTAAGCAAAAGCTTACAACGTCAAAACCTCAGAACAGAGATTTTTTTTTCCAAAGGAAAAAAAATCACTGTTCCAAAATAAAATAAATAAATAACTTTAAAACATTACATAATGTGGGGGGTTTACCCCCACACCCCTGATGTGGGGCACTGTGCCCTCCAACCCCCCCCCCCCCACTTAAATATACCAACTCTGAGATCATACTACAGTGCCAAAATTGGCAAAGTAATGAAAGCAGCCAAGCAAATTCTTTCCCAGGGAAAGAATTCGCTGAAAAGCCACTTTGCTATTTTGTCTTTCTGCTCTTTTCTGTTCGATCAAGATGTATTTGACAAACCATGTCTGCGATCTGGTAAAAGGAACCCGAAAAATCATATAATTTAACAAAAGACGAGTGGTTTAAATTACAAAAATTTGTAGGGATTTTGGATAATTATATGATTAAGCAAGCTGATAAAGGTGGCAATTGGGTTGTTATGAATAAAGTAAAATATTTTGAAATGGTTAAAACTTTTAAACAACCCTGGGGAATATGTTAAATTGTTAGATAATCCACTTAAAACATTCAACTATGAGTTACATGAATTACTGGAAAGAGGTGAAAGATTGGGTTTCCTTGTGGAAAAAGATGTTAAGAAGTTGTTTATTGCAGAACCGAAGGAACCTATTTTTATGCACTCCCCAAGATACATAACAATTTGACTAACCTATCTGGTAGACCAATTGTTTCAGGGGTAGGTTCTTATTTACAGAATGTGGGGATCTTTTTAGATTCCCAGTTTAAGAAATATTTACAAAAGGTTCCAGCCCATATAAAAAATATGATGGATTTGTGTAACTGCCTTAAAGAGATTAGATGGCAGGATGATTTTTATTGGGCAACTGTAGATGTGAACTCATTATATATGAGTACTGAGTCAAGGTGGGGATTAGAGGCAATCTGTAAAATCATGGGTGAAGGGGCTTGCACCTCTTTTTTGGTATGTTTGTTGCAGTTCTGACTCACTCATAATTATTTTTGTTCGGAGGGAGAGGTTTTTCTCCAGAAGACAGGGACAGTAATGAGGGCTACTTATGCCCCCACTTATGCTGTCATCTATATGGGTGAGTTTGAAAGACAATTTATCCAACAGTTTTTTTTTCTGAGAAAAGATTGTTGATTTGGGGAGATTTATTGATGACTTAATTGACCAGAACATTTTCATTTTTTTATGGAGGAATTAAATAGGAATGCACATGGTCTGAAATTCACCTATGAGAGCAGAACATTATGTTTGGGAGGATACGATGATCCATTATAAACCCCATAGAAAAGCTACAACAGTTAACAGTTTCTTGCATGTTAGTAGTATGTATCCCCCCTCATTTGATTAAATCACTCCCATTTGGTGAGTTTAGTAGGATTTTTCATAATACTTCATGCCAAATGGAGGAAACTTATATGTGAAGTTCCCATATCTTTATGCAAAAAAGAAAAAATATATAATGACCTTCTGCATGATTTTTCAAAAAAAAAAAACAGATAGCATTATATAAAAATATCATATTTTATTTAAATTTGTTGTTTTTTTTAATTTGTCTTGTGGAAGTTATACATTTAACATAATATAATAATATAATAACATAATTTATTTAAACAAAATTAGTTTGTTTTGTTGACAAGTTTGTCACTGTAGCCAAAGAGTTTAGCTATGAGAGTAAATGTTGGGGAGGCATGGTTATTAAGGATAGGATAAGTTGTTAGTGGGAGGGAGCATTGAAACATGGTATAGGAAAAGGAGGGGATGGGAGGGGGTGGTATATAAGGTTGTGTTAGGGGAAGGGTTGTTCCCGTTGGTGTAATAAACACAAAAGAAAAAAAAACACACTCAAAAAAACAACTGCAGCAAAAATACCAAGCAAAACCACTTTATTTCAGGATTCTGGTACCTCAGCAGTTTGCCTTCAAGGAATACTTTACCCCCACAAAACAAGCACATTTATACAAACCCAGTAGACCCATTAGAACAACTATTAATTAATTAATTAATTAATTAATTAATTAATTAATTAATTATTACTCAATTATGCATTAAATACTTCAACTCTACAAAAACGCATTCTTAATTTAATCATAGTACATTAACATTTATTATAATTTCTACAACATTTTTAAATTGCCTTCAACATTATTATAGTAATAAGACTTTTTAAATTAACATTCACAAAATGCATTATAAAACAAAATGCATTATAAAACAAAATTAACATCCAAGTTGATACCCCTAGGGAACACAGTTCTATAATTTAAAATCAATTTACTTTCAAGGCTATCCAGTTACTGCTTAAAGTTACCCCCTAAATAAATGGGGACAAGCCAAAACACTAAAGAAAAGACCATCACCAAAACCCCCATGAGCTATGGAGAAATGTTTAGCTACAGAACTGTTCATATTAGATTTTCTTATATCACCCAAATACTCCATAATCCTCACCTTAACTTTATGTTTGGTTTGACCAATATATCACTTGGTATCCTCGCATCCACATCCAAGTATATATACAACCCCATAAGATTTGTGATTAAATCTTTCCATAGCTACATATTTCCTTCCATTAATTTTCTCCCCCATCAGATTTCTAATCCTAGAACAAACCTTACATCTCCCACACATCTTAGCTCCCACCTGGTTACCCTTATTCAAAATACCTGGATTAAAGTTCAGCAACTCCTTTAAGTTGCTGTATCCCCCATAAGAAAAGCATACATACTTAGGAAATAAATTTCCCACCTGAATATCCTGGCATACTATATGCCATGAATCCCTTACCAACTTTTCTAAGGAACTTGAAAATGGCGAGAATTTGGTTACAAAAAAATAACCTTTCATTGTTTCCTTCTTTTCCTTAGTTTTCCCCCAATACAACCTATACATATTAAAACCAAAACATTCCTTCTGCTTTTCACAACCCTGAACAACCTTTCTTCTAGCATAAAAGATCATTCGAATAGCCTCTAGCTAATAATCTATTTTTCACTTCATCCAAATTCTCTTCCTTCCATCCTTCAGAAATCTCCTCAGCTTAATTCCCTTAATTTTATTTTACCAAGACTAACCGTGTAGTTCAAGTTAAGGAAAATACATTACTACTTATTAATTCATCATATAATTTGCTGAAATACAGCCCATGTTCCCTTGGTCATATTTTCTTTATATGTTGGATTTTACTTTCATATTGATTAGAATTAAGGATATGCTTTTAAAGTAAAAACATCAGCATTGGAGAATGTTTATTTATTAACATCTCTGGCAAAATTAAATCTATTTTCTTCTATACACTATTCAAGAAGCTGCAAAACAGCTTTAATCATGAATATATCCGAGTTTGTACATTAACACAAGAATAATTCAGAGTTAAGTGTTTTAAGAAGGTTTAGAAAGTGTTGTACTGCAGCATTTGGGTGGATTAATTAATAAGTGAGATCCAACTGGCTGAGTCAGTTACAGAAGAAAGTTACAGGAGTTAGAGAGGAAGACATAGACATTCAAAGTACAAGGTGCAGTTTAAGGGCATTTGCAATGAATGTATTAGCAATGATGCAGCCATTACTGTAAGAAAGGAGCTGTATAGTGAGGAGGAAATGTTAGCAGTTTTGTTTGGACTATTTATAACATTCCAACCAAGTGGGAGCATTTCTCAAACATTGGCTTAGACTGGCTGTGGTATTAACAACATGAGATAAATCATAGTCAGTGTGTCACCAAGAATGGAGTAAACAGATATAAATCAGTCAAGAGTGAAATTAAAACTTTTAGGATAAGGCCGGTGTGATACACAGAAACAGAGTAATTATGTAGCTCATGTGCACACTCATTGCAGTTGTCTTAAGTTTGGATTTAACTCCAGTTAAGGTTTTGAAATAATACATTTATGGTCTTTGCCTCTGAGATGTGCAGATGTGAAATTCAGTGGGCATTGAAAGATATAAATTATAAGCAGGAACAACCCTATATCTATTCAAAAGCTATGGTAGTCACTTCAAAAGGAGGCTAAGTCATGAATTTGCGTGAACTAAATAGACTTTTGTCCATTGTTCTACAACTGATGATGATGATGATAATCATGATAATTATCAGGAGCAGGAGAAGTATATGTTAGGGTATGCAATATAACCATAACTGCTTTCAAGTTTGCAAATAAAATACATGAAATACCAGATTTGCAGAAGATAATTGTTTATCTAGACATGACACTGAAGGCTTATTCCATACATTTGCTCATATGGAAAAATAATTATTTTAACTACTGACACTTTGCATCTATATGACACAGCTTCACAATTCAGTCTTGGGCTATTCTTTTAATTATTTTTGCAGTAGGGGCACATTTACATGGATCAGTTGATCACACCAAACAAAATTGTTTTAGCATTTACTTTTTAAAGGAAATAAAGTAGCATAGTACTACTCTAGTACTACTCGCATAGTAGTAAATTCAAGTACTGTCTAGGTGGATCCAGTGTAGAGACAAGGCTTGCCTTAATTGTTTGGGGGTGAGTATTCTCTTTTATGAACTGATACAGTATGTGTGCCACTTTCTACAGAATTCACCTCAGTTGTGGAACTCACAGTCATAATTGAAGGTTGAAGAAGAGGAAGAATAACCCACGCCCGTAGTAACAGAGGAACAGCCTGAGAGCAATATGGAAAAATTAATTGACACTGATGTTAAAATCCCATAAAATAAGCTATTGGGGATTCATGAAATACTTAGATAAGGAAACCTGTAAACTACTGTAGAAAGTTTCAAAGATAAGCAGGTGGAGAAACAGACAGAGAAATCTGCAGTATACTCCTGGTGCTAGAACATATCGATATGAAGTGTTACAAACAACATTGATCTTGTTATAGATCAAGTGAAGAGTTAAAACATTTGTTACATGTCAACCAAAACACTTCTTCCCTGGGATTTGTGCAACCAAGAGACTAGATCAGAGAGCATCATCATCAAGAGCATCATCATATGGGCCCTATCTGCATAGTTTAGTTATATGTACACTACATATGTCATAGTTGTCTACCTGAGATAGCATATGACATGTTAGGCTAGCGTCTGTGTTTTTAAACTGATTCTAAACTGCACTTGCCACATTTTAACTGTGTACTATGTTCTGTTAGCAGCTGTGTTTTACATACTGTACCTAAACTGTAATCGCTTATATTCTAACTGTGTGCCCTGTTCTCAGCATATTACTATTGTTTTGCACAGTGCTCTGACTATCTTTAGAGTGGTATTTTAGCAGCTTTGTTGAATTATAAGATGCCAATGATGATGTTGTTACCCACTACTTTGTATCTAGCTTGTCTCATATTACTTAATTGCTTCTTGGTATAATTAGAACAGTCACCATACATATCTGATTTTATGTGCTAGTATGTTCTTTTTATAGCTTGTTTTATTGTGTAAGTGTGTTTAATACTTCTGCAATCCTTACCTCTCTGATTCTCTCTCCCTTTATATAACCAGCTGCCTAACCTGCTTGTTTGGTACTAATATTAAGGATTTCCCTGTCTGCTGAACAGCAACCTAATTCCAAATAAACCTGCCTAAATTAAGGAATTGGAACTCTCCTCTCCCCACGATACATTCCCTCAAGGAAATTACGACAAATAAATGAAAGTATGTGTCTCTCAAACTATTGTCAGTAGAACTATGTTGTTTTATAGTCCATGTTTTAATTTTCACTCCCAAGCCAGGACGGCCAGCAGCCAAAATTTTTCTTTTCCCCAAATAGCCTATCTCCCCCTTTTGTACCCCTTGTAAATAACTGTTATCCCTCCCTCCTCATATTCTACCTTCCTTTATACTTTTTCACTGCTACATAGCGTCTGACCACTAGGTAGCAGCTTTTTCATACATCTTTCCAACTGTCTCAATATACATGTCCCAGGCATCAAGCTTTTTATAGCTTGCCTAAGTTGCAATCCCACACTATCCCTCTAGTCATTACTTTACATCAGTTGAATTTACTGCTTACTACCCCTACTATCAAGGATCTTGCCTCCTTCCCTTCCCCTACCTACTCTTACCTTTAGAAATTAGCTCTATACTGATTGTTCTCCTTGGGTTCACTCGTTCAGTGGCTCTACCTACTCCGTTCACCCTGTGGGCTCACTCTGCTCCCCTACCCTGCCCCCAATTCTCACCAGCCCCCAGTGCTTCCAGATTTATACACACTAGCCACATCTCCAACCTTACAACCAATTACATAGTCCCCACCCCTTAAAGTAATAATACCCACTTCCCAATAGTCATCACTGTATTTAATTATCACTACTTCTTCCTCTATATTACCATTGTTTTGTATTAATTCTTCTACTATGTCATCCTCAGCTACCCTAACACACCACAAACCCTTACTTTTTCTCTCACTCCTAAATATTTTAACTATACCTTATCTACTTACCTTCTATGAACATCTTAACTATCTAGGACTTCACAACCACATAAAGCAAACCTCAACACCAACAATATTAATCCATCATAGCCATACTTACACTTATTGCCACCAAAGTATTTACTAGCCAAATTTTACAGACTCAATCACATTAAATACCGCAACCCAAAAACCAAGAAATGCCAGGACCTAATATGTATATTCTTAACACACACTTTAAAAATACAAGCCCACTCCCTAATTGATGGTGACCTACATCCTAATCCAGGACCTAACTCTACCACAACCACAGAGCCACAAACACCAACTCTTAATGATACACAATTGTCTACCAGACCCCCCCCCCAACTCCTTCCTAATAGCCCATCTCAATTTTCGCAGCATTAATAATAAAGTTGCCAACCTACATGCCCTCATGGATGTGCATTCATTTGGCATCCTCTGTCTTACTGAAACCTGGCTCAAAACAACAATGCAAAACAATGTGGTTATTCCTCCTGGCTATAATATCCTGATATTAGACCGCAATATTAAAAAGGGTGGAGGAGTAGCTATACTATATAAATCTGGATTAAACGTAACCACTATAGACTCTATACCTCCACAAACTAGTAATGCCGAAATTCTTATTTCCAAACTTCAGCTAAACAAATGCAAATCCATATATATCATCTGTATCTACCTCCCCCTAGACAACAATACTAGTACCTTAGAGGCTATTCTAAGTTGACTTTGCAACAACTACCCACAGAAAACAATAGTACTCGGGGACTTTAATATTAACTGGAAGGGTTATACAGCTGATCAACCTGTTACTCATATAAACCTTTATGGTTTTACTCAAGCTATCACATCCCCCACCAGAACCAATAAACATAATAACAACGATAGTACCCTTGATATGATTCTCACTAATACTAATCACCAAACTTACAAAGTAGGTACCCTCCCTGAAGATATAAGTGACCACTCTCTTACCTTTTTAATCAGATATAAGACTGACATTCCTAACCAAACCATTTATAAGACAATTAGGACTAATAAAACTTTTAACCCCGACAACTTTCAAAAAGAACTTATATCCTGTGACTGGTCACCTCTGAAACAACTACCTTTAGATGATGCAGTCACATATTTTAATTCTAAATTCTTCTAAATTCTTAGCAACTCTAGATTTCCATGCCCCTAAATTCTCAATTAGAATAAGGACTAAACCTGCCCCATGGCTTTCCAAAACCACGAAACAAAAAATACTTCAAAGAAATAAGTTCTGGGCTAGCTGGAGTACAACAAAAGCCCTTCAGATCAATTAAAGTTCAGACAGTTAAGAAACAGTTCAGACAGTTAAGAAAGCCATATTATCAGACAAAAGAAACTTTTACTGCCAGCTTCAACAAACCCACCAAAATGAACCTCAAAAATTCTGGTCAGGTATCAATAAACTCTTATACCCAGGTTGTTCTGCCACTCCCACTACCTCAAGCCATAATCAAGACAATCCCAATGAAATAGCCAATTCTTTTAACACATTTGTTTACAGAGGCCATATAATCTTTAGCTAATCAGCTATCCCCTGACACCAGAACTTCCTCATCAAATACCTCCAACAGCCCACCACTATTTCATTTTCAACCTGTTCCTGCATCCCTCATCTGCACCTCATTCAAAAACTTAAACCAACCACTCTCTTTGCAGACCTACTACCTGCTGAATACCTGCAAAAAGCTACAAAAGCTATAGCCTACCCCATATCCATCCTCATTAACAGAACCATTACTGAAGGTACCATCCCATCAATCTGGAAAGTTTCACATATTATCCCACTGCATAAAGGTGGCAGTTCCAAAGATTTATCTAATTACAGGTCAATAGCCATACTATCCCCACTGGCATAAATCATGGAAAAATGTATTCATAAGCAACTTTTAAACTACCTACCAGAAAACAACCTATTAGCCACCTGTCATCATGGCTTCAGATCATTTCATAGCACTACCTCTGCTCTCTTATCTTTTACTGACTACATTAATAGAAATCGAGATAGTGACATTCTATCCTCAGCCCTCTTTATTGATCTGTCAAAAGCCTTTGACGTGGTTAATCACAACCTCCTCGTTAACATATTCAAAAACTTGTCATTAGATGCCCTTGCTATACAGTGGTTCCAATCCAACTTCAATAACAGGAAACAGGCTGTACTATGGAATATAACCTGTCCTCCCCCCTCCCAGTTGCGCTTGGTGTTCCAAAAGGCTCCATACTGGGTCCTCTCCTCTTCTCTATCTTTACAAATGACCTATTTACTGTAATACCACAAGCTACCTGTATCCATTACGCAGACAACTCCACAATAATATGCTCTGCCACTTCTCCATCCAAACTTCAGTCCCTAACCCAAGACATTTTTAGCACAGTAGAGAATTAGCTTCTATACCGATGCCTCATCCTGAACCCTAAAAAAACAAAAATGCTACTGTTCACACCCACCCATAGGGCCACCCCACTAAACTTTACTGTTACATCTAGCAATGGAACCATAATATCTCCTGACCCTACCACTAAACAACTTGGGGTACTAATAGACAATAACCTCACCTTTGAGCATCACATCAACAACACCATAAAAACAATAAACAAAAAATTAGGCTCCCTCTACAGGATCAGATCATTTTTTACTCCACCAACTAGGACCGCTATTGCCCATACCCACTTAATCTCAACCTTACTATACACCTCCCCTATCTGCACTAAACTAGGTAAAAGCAATCTGAACAAACTGGTTATTTCCTACAACAATATTGCCAGATTTGCAACTGGGTCAACCTATAGAACCCATCATTGTAACAATCTTAAAAAACTAGATTGGTTAGAAATGTCAAATCTAATACTTTTTAATCAACTAATAGTTGCCCATAAGAGCTTGTATCAACTAGCAAATACGCCTATGCTCACTAACCTTATCTCTCCCTATAACAATCTTAAAACCTTACGCTCATCAAACAAACTATTAGTACAAATACTTAAGACCAATAATGCAGCTGGTGACTCACTGTTCTCTACTACACTGGGTAAAACCTGGAACACCCTCCCCAACCACCTAACCTCCCTTACCTCAATTGCCTTATTTAAAAGTAAACTGAAACCTTACCTTAAATCACATTGGTTATGCCCCTGTGCCAACCCAGACTAACTTCCTACATCACCTCTGTACACTAACCTTCCTACCTGTATAAGTTTGTTTACTTATTACTAACAATTATTGTGTGTGTATTTAATTACTAAAGTGTAACTGAACATACTTTGTATGCATATCCATAGCTGGTATGCACTATGATTATTTGTATTTTTTTCTTATTAGATATTATATGCAATGATATGTTATATCTGACAAAACCTTGCATTGTACCAGTGTTTTTTGTATATTTTACTCTGTCTGTGGAGCTTTTCTTCCCGGGCCACCACTGAAAATGGACATGTATCCAGTTGGACTAGCCCGGTCAACAAATGTAAAATAAATAAAAAATAAAATAAACAATTCTGAGTTAAGGATTACATGTAATTACATACTCCCTTTCAACTAAATGATGATAAGTAAGCATTTACAATAATAAATAAATAAATAAATAAATAATAATAAATTATAAAGAGCAGCAGTATATTCAACAGCAACATTTTGGAATTGTTACTTACATATAAGTCCTTGTGTAGCTACCTCTAAGTCATTACTATGAATTGAAAAGATCCCCTCAAAAACAAGTCCCCATTCATGGATCAGAAAATCCAAAAGCCACTAAGCACTCTATTTGGGGATGTCTCTTGAGTTATCCCAAAATTTCAAGGGATATTGCATTATCTGTTACTTTGTTAAGAAACCAAGGTTCTTTCAAGGAATGATGTATTTTATTTTGCAAAAAAAAAAAGTGAAATTCAGTCTCCTAATAAGAGAAAGGAGAAGAAATAAAAACAACAAATAAAAATATTAACAGTTCATTTAAACAATATACTCAATTATCTTCATATTCCGTATTTTTGTGTAGTTGCTCCACCATTATTTTTATCTAATAACTTAAGCAAAGGCAAGCGCATCAATTCTGTATTCTAACCACTTCCAGCTAATTGGTGATCATGGATGCTAAGTAAATCAATTTACTGTATACAATTTTAGTAAATTTCGCTTTACTTACTTCATGTCAACTAAAACCTCAATACACCTGATGTTCTTTTTGTTACTACAATATTTTTAAATATGTATGCTTCAATATTTCCATGTTATGTAACATTATTGTATATCATTTTTAGTAATTTTAGTAATTTCTGCTTTGTTTACTTCATTTCAACTGTTCTGTTCATATTATGTTCACAATTTATTGTATTATACTGGAGCTTTTCTCCCCGGGTCTCCACTGAAAATGGGCACCTTGCTCAGTTGGACCAACCTGGTTTACAAATAAATAAATAATAAATAAATAAATAATAATTATGAGGGCATAGATTCAACTCTTGTAGTATAACAATAAATTAATCTAAAAATAATAATCAGCCTGAAGTAATATTTCAGTAATTTTGCTTTCCACTAGCAAGAAAAAAAAAACACTTGTGAAGACCAACTATAGTGGTTCCAACTGTCAGGCAAGTAGTTTGTTTGACAACACAAGTGGATAGGAAAATATTTAATCAAATATCATCTATGAGGAGTATAATATATTTTATACAGTTTTTCATACAACTTAGTCTGCCTCAAGAATGTGATATAACACTTGTTAAACATTTCTGACCACTTTGAATAAGCCAACAGTATATCTCTGTTGAAAATGTCAGAGCACTTTGTAATAGCCAAAGTGGAAGCAATGCAAGTGTTGCTCAGCCGGAAAAATGGCATCAATGAACGGGTCTATATCACGTAGTCAAACTGTCATAAGTTCAACTTTGTAAATATCGAACCCGGAAATTCGAAATATAAGAACTTTGAATGCTCAGAACAGCGATTTTTTTTTCCCAGGGAAATAAAATCGCTGTTCCGATACACAATGTAAAAACACACAAACACTTCAGACTATTACTAATGTGGGGGGCTGTGCTCCCCACACCTTCCCTACTTAAATATACTAACTCCGAGATCGCACCACAGTGAAGGAAATAGTGGAGCCATGGAAATGGCCCACTGGTGTTCCGTGGCTTCACTATTTTTACAGTTCAAGCTTCTCAGTTCGATATTTTGGCGTTAGGGCACTTGTGTGTTCGAACTAATGATATAGACCCCAGTGAACTAAATGTAATCACTGGTTTTACTGTGACTTCTAAAATTTGGTTTAAGACCTAGAACCTAAAGAATACTATCAGTATAAAAATACTTTGTGCTGAAGAGTTTGCCATTTATATTTCTTTCTTTCTTAACCCCTATAGTTCCAGAGATATGAACAGTTGTTTGAAATGGCAGGACATAATTTAATTCTGTCAAAAGGCTTAGGATCGGCCCATTGGAAGTTAGAGTGCAAACTTCCTGAGCTCCATTGGAGTGAATGAGTTAAGTATTCCTGTTTGGTTCTGAGTTTACTACTTCTTAAGAAGTGCTGGACATTGTAAAAGTTTATGACAAAAGAGGTTTATGGGTTGGAAGCTGAGTTTGTAATATTGTGTTAAGTGATGAAGAAGACAGAAAGTGTGAGGTAGTAAAAGGGAAAAAAAAGGGACATTTAAAAGGATAAGTACAAAAGAAAAAAGAAAGGAAATGGATGGAAAATAATATATGCAGCTAATGATTGGGGTTTTTTATAATAGTTAAGGTGTTTGACTCACAGACACAAGATACAATGTTTGAGTCTTACCTAAGCTATGCTTAGAATGTCCTATTAAGAAAGATAGCTCAGTAATTAACTATGAACTTATGAAACCATAAATCTAAGAAAAAAAGAAAATGAAATCTTTAGAGTGCTTTCTGTAAATGTAAATAGTATTAAGAATATAGTCAGAAGAATAGGAATTTTTGAAGACACACGATTTTTAACAAATGAATTAAAATTACAAAAAGAGAAACTATGGGGAGGAAAGGTGATCTTGAATCTGGGAAATGAGAGATGTTCTAGAATAACCATACTCTGTAGAAATACAATAAATATACTAGATGTAAGTGTAACAAAATGGGAAGATTAACCATTGTAGATTTAAAATGGAAAGAACAAGTATATAGAACTATAATATTATATGCTTATACTAATTGCAAAGAAAGGGAATGCTTATTTCACCAGATTTTAGACTATGTAGTTATAAACATGAATATAAGAACAGGAGACTTTAACTGTGATTTAAGTGGCAAGCATAAAAAAAGGAAATTATATCAGAAAAATGTTAGAAGTTATAAGATGTGGTAAACATTCAGACAAAAATTCATGGACTTATAAAAAAAGGGTATATATAGAATTGAAAGAGGTTATTTTATAGTATCAGAAGGTTTAGTTATAGGACAAGGGGAGGTAGGTAAAACAGGATTTGCTGATCATCTTGCAATATGGCTAGAGATGAAAGAAAACAAGGAATATATAAAACTAGGGAAAGGAATAAAAAGGATAAATGAGAAAACATGGAATGAAGTAGGAAAAAAGATTAGTAATACAGTTATGGAAAAATTATATTACTATGAGAACATTTTATAAAAAATAGTCTGAATGTTTATATACTGCGGTGGTGGTGCTGCGGTAGCATTGTTGCCTCACAGTTAGATGTTGCCCATTCGATTCTCAGTTAGAGTATCTTCTGTGTGGTGACATGCGTGAATGGGCATTCCTTCATTGAAGGTTGTGCATTAGGCCCGGCAAGCCAGTACGTAAAAATCTACTGCCAATCATTAGTGGACCGGAGTTCCGCTGTGGCGACCCCTAACCGGGAAAAGCCGAAAGACACAAACAAACAAGTTTGAATGCTTATATATTTAAGGAAAAACAAAAAAATGTTTTTTTACAGTGGCAATATGTGAGAAAAGTAGAGAAAGAAAAATATAAAAGAACTTATAAGACATGCAGCTGCAGCATTTCTCCCCGGGCCTCCACAGAAAATTGGCTTTGTTCCAAGTTGGACTTTTTCTGTAAACAAATGTTAAATAAATAAATACATAAATAAAATGATGCATTGGAGTTTTAGAACATAATGATAGAAAGTACTTTGACAAAGAAAAATAATTATATGAAAGAAATTATGAAAAAATACAAGAATTGTTATATAATCAAAGATTTTTTTTACAAGAAAAAGAGAAGTATTGAGTTATTTAAGCTGATTAGCAAAGGAAGATTGCAGTGTAATACAAAAAATAAAAATATAAAAGGAGAAATAGAAAGAACTCAGGAAAAAATAATGAATAGTGTAGTACAATATCTACAAGAAATGTTTTAAAAAAAAGAAGGTAGTGAACAAACATGGAAAGTATAAAAGTTAACAGGAAAAGAGAATAAAGAGTTGGAAAAGGATATATCTTTAAATGAGCTAGATAAAGTTTTAGGACAAGTAAATACAGATTTGGCTGAAAATGGCTAATTGAAGGTTTTATGTATAAAGAATAATGGAGTGGAATCTTAAATTCATATGGAAGAAGGAAGATAGAAGACAATTAAAAGACTGGAGACTGATAGCATTGAATAATAATGATTATATGATCTTTATGAAAATAATACAAAGGAGATTTGAAACTAAATGGAAAATATTATGGAAGATAATATATACAGTATAAAAGGGAAGGGTTGTCAAGAATATTAATGATAGACACATTTTGGATGGATATTATGAACAGTAAAAAATAAGTGAAAGTCATGATAGGAGACATTAATAAGGCATTTGACACAATTGGACATGAAATCTTATGGGTAATAATGAAAGGATATAATATAAGTGAACAAGTTAGGAAATTATATATGTTAGTGTACAGTAATAATAAAGTAAAAATGCATGTAATGGCTGGTTTAGCCTAGAGGTACACTTAAAGAGTGACAGGGATGTCCAGTGAGCTGTATACGCTTTGTATTAGTTATGAATGTGATAGTATGTGAAATAAATTACAAAATGAAGGAGGTGAGGGTATATAACACCTGAAGGGTTAAAAATTCCAGTTCTGTTAACATAAGCAAATTACATTATAATTATTGCAAAAAAAAGTTGGATAAAAGAAGTAATAATTTGCACTAGCAGTGATAGGGATGGCTCTAATTAAAGAGAAAAGTAAAAGTTTAGGTGATGTAGTCAAGATGGGGGTATATATTTTACAAAGAATGGAATGTCTTTATTAGGTATAAAATTTAGGAATAAAGATGTAAGTAGAATTCAATGGGAAAAAATAGAAGAAGAAATAAAACAAACCTGTTTTTTTCTGGAGAACATAAATTATCATTCAGAAAAAAGGCTTATTTGATAAATTCAGTACTGGTGGAAAAATAGCATTGTTCGCAAGTGCATTTATGTTGCAACAGTATTTCAAATAGAAATATTGCAGATAATGTTTTCATTTATATGGGGTTCTAGATTAAATCCAGTAAAAAGAGAAGTTTTGTATATAAATAAAGAAACAGAAGGTTTAGGGTTAATTGACTCAGTGGTATATGCTGCTTCATTAAAATTGTACAAAGTGTTAAAGTAGATAAATGAAAAGGATGAGAAATTAGTAAAATTGTTATAAGTATGATAAATCTGGTGGCATGGCAAAAAAGAGTGAAAGAGAAAAAGAGTCTATAAATGAGGAAATAAAATATTATCAGAAAACTACTTTTGTGGAAAACAAAAATAGATGATATAGAAAAAGAAAACAAGAATGTAAATACATTACTATGTAAAACTTAGGAAAATCTAACAGACAAAAAAGCTATAAAAATAATATACAAATAGTGTAATCAGAAAGTAGAATGTCAAGATTTTTTGTGGAGACTGCTAATAGATAAATCGCCAGTAATAGGAAATATGTCATATAAGTAGAAAAGTGATAGAATATGTTTACATTGTCAAGAAGAAGAAACTATGGAACATGTGTTTTTGAAAATGTAAAAAGAGTAAAAAAAGTTATGGGGAAAACTATGCAAAGAATATTTTTTGAAAATATAAAAGAAGTTGATAAAATAAATATAAATATGATTAAATATGGATATTATAAGAGGAGAAGTAAGGAATATGTTAAAAGATTAATTAAAAAGTTGTTTTATGTTATATGGGTTATATGGAATGAAAGAATAAATTAATTTATGTTTAATGGTAAATGGATTTTAACAACAATATTAAGAAAAATCAGACTGTGGTTATGGAAAAGGAGTGAGGTTTAACAGGGATGAAATTTATATTCTATATATAATATAATCTATATATTTCTACACTTGTAAATATTTGTAAATACGTAATTATTTTTGTAAAACAAAAAGTTATTTTTATATATAAATAAAAGACTCCTACTATTTTGACAGGTACCACAGGATCTTTTACATCCACCTGAGCAATCACCAAATCAAGCAGATGGGACCTCATTTTAACATCTCATCTGAAGTTCTTGAAGAACTGGCTTTGGTTCTCACAGTGTGGACTTTCATAATTTAACCTTTACCATGTCATGTAATGAGATAATGGTTGCTGAGTTTCTAATGAAAAACACAACTTTCTAACCACAAAAAAAATAAATTTTGCCCCAAGTGAACATAATATGTAATAACCTGCATGTAGTTTTGTACTCTGATGTAGTCCTGCACTCTAGATATACAATTCCTTCCAATTCTGTTTATCTAAAAAACAAAACAGAACAGTAGAAAATAGGTCTACTTTCTACTGCAGATCTGATGTGTTATATCACTATTAACAAAATTCATATCCTCAACCTCATGCCAAAAAATTACTTATTCATTCATGAAAGGCTCTGCCTCACCAAGTGTCAGTGTCCTACTTGACACTCAGCAAGTGACAAAACACTTGGACTCTGCCTATGGAACTCACTGCACAGTAAACCCAAAACAGTTTTAAACTGATCTTAAAGGCATCCCACACAAAAACAAATTGTTATGTTCCAATAAATAATCAGTACACATGATTCTCTTTAATTATGAATCTATCTTCAATTGCCCCATCTATTCAACATTGCTTCCTGTCCTGTTTTTGTTACCCCCCCCAGTATTTTCTAATCCACATCCATTTTCTCACCTCATTTTCCTTATCTTGTACCTTCAAATTTCTCCGTCACTTTCTTGTTGCTCAATTCATCTGTAGCGCCATGTCATTGTTCTACTTTTCAGATATGTTCATTGAATTATCATTTCCTATATGCACATTACCCCAGTCATTCCCATACTTCCACAATTCCAGCTTGCTAATTTAAATAATACCACCCATTAACCACACTACTCATGCTTTTTTTTCTAATTCATTTCCAGATCTGTACCAGCAATATTTCTGAAATAATTCCATAATTTAGTGTATTTTATTAATATGTCTAGCACAGTTGTATTTTATTGTATACCAGTTTGGGAACTTCTCTGACCATCAGAGCAGCACACTGGTTGCACTGTATTACTGGAAATTGAATTTTAGAGAAATAAAGCTCTTACAACTTTTAAGCGGCTGGGTTGAACAGATTGGGTCTACATTTATCAATTGAATGAAACAGGCATCGAATGGCTTCGCATCATCATAAAGAAAACCATTGAATAGTCATAGTTGGCCAAAATAAATGAAACAGAAGGTAGGTCAAATTTACTGGTATGGCAAGGATAAGGATACCTGATCTTTCCCTACTTTAGTGCAATCTAGGAAATCTGCCCTTTCCCCGCTGTAGTGTGATCTTGGAGTTGGGGTATATAATTATTGGGAGGGTGTTAACTGAATCCATTTCATGTGAGGGGCGGTGCTCCATACCCCCGCTAATAATGTATACAGTATCAACTCTGAGATCAAACTACAATAAAAAAGGGCAGATTTCCTTATGCTTACCAAACCGGTAAGTCTATCCTACTTTCCATTTAGTTTATATTGGCCAACTATGACTATTCAATGGTTTTCTTTATGATGATGTGACTGTTCTCTAAAATGGACTTTTGATGTGTAGTATTCAATGGGAAGCCATTCGATAACCATTTTGTTAGATTGGTAAACATAGACCCAAACAGATTACAAAATAATATTTTAAGTCTGATATATTGCCCTTTCTCAAACAGACAACTTTCGGGGTTGTCACCAGATCACATATTAAGGTGTATAGCTTAAGTATGGAAACTGTGGGTCCACAAGTATTGTCTACCTTCCCAAGTGTTCTGGATGTGATGGGTTTTATGTGGGGATGACTGAGCGGTCACTAAGGAAAAGAATAAACAAAACTATAATAATTCACTTGCAAAGCATGTTGAACTATGCAAAGAATACAACAAATTCACCTTTGTGATTATAGATAAAGTTGAAAAAGCCATAGGGATGGGACATGAGAACATTTAGTAGAGTGCAGGGAATTAATGTGGCACTTGAGATTAAATGTGGAGAAAATACCAGGATTGAATGAAAATGTGTCATTGCAGCCAGTATTTAAACTAAGAGTAGCTAAATTATAAAATCATTTTTAATAAAATACTTATTAGTACAGGCACATGTGCCTGTATAGAAAACAATAAGAGAGAGATTTTTAATAAGTTGAATAATTGTATAAAAGGAATGGTCTCCAAATATTGATTTTGCAATATTTTATGGCACTTAGGAAGAGACAGAAACATTTCTTTATACGTATTGCTGCAAGTACTTTTGTAGGCATTTTATATGTATTTTATATGTATTTCTTAACAAGCATTTCTTTATATGTTTATCTTCTATATGTATTTCAATAGGCAATAATAAGATTTATAATGATTTATCAAAAGAACAATGTTAAGTAAATATGATGAATTATTTGGAATTTGGATTTAATCTACTGTTTTTCATTGCACAGAATGATGCTGTCTTTTAAGTCTTTTAATTTTTTCATTTTCACCCACTGAGATGTTATAAAAGGAAAAGCAGTGAAGTGTTCCATTGTGATGAAGTCTCCCATGTGGAGCAAAAGCTCTAAATTGTATAGAATATTCATGTTATTTTTTTTTAATTTATATTAAAGTATTTTGTTTTAATCTACCCATTTTTTGTTAACTCACACTGACTGGTGGATCTTAGTTTAAATTAGTATCTTGATAAGGGTAGAAGGATGGTGGTAATGGACTTAAGTGAATATAATGATAATATACAACAAACATTATGTTCTGAAACTTATGAAAAAGTAACCTTAAATGAGATCAACACAGCGTGTAGATGTATCAAGTCATACCATGATGATTTATTCATGGAAGGAAAGATTGATGTCACTTTGTATAATTATATGAGCATGCTAGCACCCAAGATGCCCATCTTATTTGGCATTGCCAAAATCCACAAAAGTATTATAAATCCACCCATGAGGCCCTTAGTGGATACTAGAAATTATATTACCTATCCATGTGCTAAGGTAGTAGACACTATTTTGAAGAAATACGTCAACCAGGAGTTCCAAATCTGTAAAGATTCCTGGACATTTTTAAAGAACATTAATGATTTAACATTTCAAGCAGAGTACAACTTTCAGACAGTTGATGTAAAAGATTTATATACATCCATACCACACATGGAGGGTATTGAATGGATGTCATTTATGATGAGCGTGAAAGGTGCCCCTCAACCCGAAATAACACTTGTAGAGGAATTGTTGTACATAATCTTGTCCAATAACTATATTACTTTTGAGAATGATTACTTTCTGCAAAAAGTTGGGGTAGCAATGGATTCACCATGTGGTGGCAGCGTCGCCAACCTTGTAATGGCATACTGGTAGCTGGAATATGTTACAAAAAATAGGAGTATTAGTGAACATATTCACTTTTACACCCAGTTTTTGGATGATATTTTTATCATCCTAAAGGGGGACGACAACACTGTGGTTGATTTAGTGAATTATTTCAACAACACTGCCAATTTTCTTCAATTTACTTACAATTACTATACGGATGTCATAGCTTACTTAGACTGAGAAAAGACAGGGATCACAACAGATACATAGCTAAAATATTCAGAAAAAGTACATATTCTAATACATTCCTACATTTCACCAGTTCCCACCCCTTCCATCAGAAAAAGTCTGTTGTCAAGGGCCAGTTGCTAAGAGCAGCCAGGATGGTAAAACTAGATGAGCATTTTACAGCAGAATGTGCATGCCTGAGAGACATGTTCATTAAAAGAGGATACCCTGACCAACTTATATTACATTTAGTGGAGGAATTTACAATAAAAAGGCAGAGAGGAATATATAAACCATTTCAAGACAAAGACCATGTACCAGAGATGGCCCTGAACCAGGAATTGAAAGTAACAAACACAAAGATAACTAATGTTGAGCCTAATACATGTGCAATTAGTTTTATTACACCATTCAGTGTGGACACATCTAATTTGACACACATAACTCGTAAGAACTGTGATCTTATTGTAGGTGAGCCCACATTTATTACAAAAATAGGGCAACAATGTCATATGATCTTCAAGAGAGGACAAAATCTAAAACATTTATTAGAACATAATGAAACCCAGAGGCGTAGATACCTAGGTATGTTTAGGTGTGAGATGTGCACAATGCAAACACATAGACATAGGCAAAACATTTATAATAAGAAATGCAAAATATCACACTTATAAGAAGTTTAACTGTAATACAAAATCAGTAGTATATTTAGCCCTATGTCAGCAATATCCAGCCTTTTACTTTGGTAAGACGGATAGAAAGCTAAAAGAACAAGTGTATGAGCATATATATAGTATAAACAAAAGGAAACTGGAAAATGCTTTGGCTAGACAGGATCTATATTACATCATCGAATGCTTAAAAAAGTGAATGATGATTAATCAACCCCATGTAAACGAAAGCTTACAATGTCAAAGCCTCAGAATAGCGATTTTTTTCCAAGGGGAAAAAATTGCTGATCCAAAAAAAAAAAAACAAAAAAAACTTTAAAACATTACATAAAGTCCCCCCACACAACCACTACTTAAATATACCAACTCTGAGATCACACTACAGTGCCGAAAATGGCAAAGTAATGGAAGCGGCCAAGCAAATTCTTTCCCAGGGAAAGAATTCACTTAAAAGCTGCTTTGCTATTTTGCCTTGTCATTCTTTTATGGTTGATCAAGACACATTCGACAGAATGCGTCTTTGATCATGTAATAGGAACCCAGCTAGACATTCATTAGAGTGCCAAAGCCACAACTTTAAACTCAAGGTTATAGATCACATTGAACATGACAATAGGGGTGGCCCTACTTCCCTCTTATTGGACAGGTTGGAACTATTATGGCTAGTAAACTTGAATGCATGTTGACACCCAGGGCTAAATGACATTTGTTCTATCTTATGTTTACTTAAACTCAAGAGTCTGACAAGGTAGTAATGTGACCTATCCTTTTATTGTACTTTTTTCTACCTTATTCTATTTTATTATGTTGTCCTTGTTGATGTATTATTGTTTTAAAAATTTGTCTTTTATGTTCATTATACATGACAGTATTAAAAACATAACTTTGGGAAATTTTCTGTAATGTACTTGATAATAGCCTATATAGGGTTAATTTTAGAATCCCGGTAACAGGGAAGGGTAGTCTATTGGTTTAAATGTGAACACATGACTATGTTTGTAGTGGTTTATAACAGCTGACTTGTATGCAAGTTTTTATCTGAAGAAGTCCAGGTGACTAGCCGGACAAAAAGCACTTCATGAAATTTAACAGTTGAGTGGATTACTGCTTTTGGTTGTGTTTATTTCCGCTTCATATGGAAGTATATGTATTTCAATAGGCAATAATAAGATTTATTGTGATTTATCAAAAGAACAATGTTAAGTAAATATGATGAATAATTTGGAATTTGGATTTAATCTACTGTTTTTCGTTGCACAGAATTATGCCATCTTTTTAAGTCTTTTAATCTTTTCATTTTCACCCACTGAGATATTATAAAAGGAAAAGTAGTGAAGTGTTCTATTCTGATGAAGTCTCCCATGTGGAGAAAAAGCTCTAAATTGTATGGAATAGGCATGTTATTTTTTATTTTAATTTATATTAAAGTATTTTGTTTTAATCTACTTACTTTTTTGTTAACTCAGACTGTTTGGTGGATTTTAATTTAAATTAACAGTGCGTGAACTTTTTTTTCAGAGCTAAATAGTAGCTAGTGTGGTAATGGAGCAGAATGACCATTGTTTGCAATTGGAAGGTTCCCAGGAGTTGTTTTCACAAAACTGTTTAGTTTCTGTCCTTTCAGAATTTGTGGGTATGAAAACAGAGTTAACTAGATTAATGGAGATAATGACCCAGACCATAAGTCCAAATGGTATAACCACAGGTCAGAGTTCAAACCCCCTCAGGAGGATATGTGGAAACAAATTTAATTCAGTATCTGAAGGGGGGATTTAGTAATTGTAGTTTCATGGTGGTATAGTTCAATGTATTGGTTGAGCTTTGTGTAATGGACATTCAGTTCTTGTGGATGGAGGAGCGAATAAAGATAATGTTGCTGATTGTCAATGAACAGCTATTCGTTATCCTGGCACCAATGGATTTAGAGTTAGTTTAGAGTTAAGCATACTTCAGGTACTGATTTTAATAATTTGAGAGACAATGTGAATGTAAATACAAACGGTCTTGGATTTAATATGATGGAAGCGGTTACTAATTATACAGACTGGTATTTTGATGGACAAAGGTGAGTTAATTATGAAGGAGAAAGAGGGTTTTTTTTCAAATGTGGGTGGAAATTTCACTTTTTAAGATTGGATTAATAAGACTTATTCCTTTTCAGATATAGGACAAAGATATAGGGCAAACAGGAACTGAAGGGCCTTCACAGGAGGGAGATGGTGCTAACCATTTTAACAGTTTGAGTTTTAAAAAAGCTATTTAAAGTTTAAGGGCTGTAAATAGAAAATACTTCTTTGAAAGAATGTATAACTAAGAGGATTGTCCCATTAGGGCTTCAGGTTTACAGATTCACAAACAGTTTGGACAATTCCAACCCGATGTTTGCTGATTTTGTCAAATTATTTGATCAACATGGTATATAATTAACAGAGTTAATTATTACTTGGAATTCTAAACTTATTAGTAAACTGTTGAAAGAGGTTGATTGAATGAAAGGACTTGATATTTGAAAAGTATAAAACTATGTTTTTTAATGTTTTTCAAGAAGAGATAAAAAATGTGAGGGAACTGTAAAAATAAAACATAATAAATTGAAGTGAGTTAGTGAGCAATATGTAAAGAAGGTGGCATATCGTAGCTTAAAAAGAAAGAGTTTTTTTAATATTAATAATTTTGAATATGATGAATATTTGGAGGAGGTAAGGGTAAATGCAGGATATAAGGTAGAGGGAAACCAAGGTGAGTGTCTTGAGGAACATGGTTCAGTTAATGTAACTAGCCCCTTTGAAGAGCCCTTTCATACTGACAATATCAAGGATTTTCCCCACTTCAAAGGTCAGAGTGGCTGGCAAATCAGGGAATGAAATTCAAGGATATGGGACTGAGCAATGGGTACAGGCAAGAGTACCACAGTCCCTGGGGTGACAGTTTTACTTGGAACATGAACAGATCCAAGGACAAAAGAAACACGTATTAGGTGATGATATGATAATTGGTCACTAGGGAATTTTAATATCTAGAAAAGGTTTTACCATTTTTAATTACAGTAGTTTAATAATTAATGCAGATTATTTTTCTTTATTTGAAAAGGGGTTGAAATTCATTCCCAATAGGCAACTCGATATTTCAGATGCATTGGTTGAATTAAAAATGTATATAAGGAAGTTGAATTTAGCATTGTATTTAAAGGTGAGAATAAAGGGAATAATAGTAAATTTTAAGAAGGCACATTAAAAAGAAAGAGTGTCTTCAACCCCCTCACCCATCCAAATTTAGTATCCTTTAAAAGGGTGTGTACAGAGGATATTTACAAATTATCAGCAGAAAGAAACAAAACTAGGAAATATAATTTGAGCAAATCTTAGAACGATTACAAACTTTGATAAGCAATACGTCTATTAGATTTATGAAACCTGATAAAGGTGGTGGAATTATGATTTGTGACTCGATTGATTATATGAGTAGTATATTTGAAATATTACACAATCCTGGGGCTTATAACCCAGTTTTGAAGAATGAAGTGAATGTGGCTGATCAAGGTATTGATTTATACTTAGATGAACTTTTGATGGACAGCAAAATCTTTTTTGAGTTTCATAGATTTTTGAAGATTGAAGAATCTATTATTCCAACTATATTTGGGATCCAAAAGATTCACAAAAATATCTTGAAGCCACTTTATAGACCAATAGGTACTGCCAGTGGTATATAGACAAGATGTTAAAACTTATATATAGTTACAAAGGAGCTTTATTGAAGAACTCTTGGGACTTCTTGGGAAGACTAGCCCCAGAAGTTTGGAAAAGGTCAGCAGGTTTTTATAACAATAGATATTGTTGACCTTTTTAATTCAATCCCCACTGAAGAATTATTAGCACTTTTTCTGGAGACACTAATACAATGTGAATTTTTATCAGGAGATAAAATATGATTACTATTGTATTTTGTGAAAAATAGTAATAGAAAATAATTATATATACTTTAAAGGTGAGGTTTTCAAACAGGTAGGAGGAGTGGCAATGGGCACAGCTTGTGCCCTTATTTATGCCAATGTGGTACTTTTAGCCTTGAAAAAAGGTAAGATAATGCCTTCAGAATTTTTAAATATATCAAGATTTATTTGAGATTTTTAGATGATATATTTATTTATGGACAGGAGCAGATAAAAAGTAATTCATTTTATTAATTTTACATGAAACTATAGTTTTCTTAAAATTTATATTTATTAAGGTAATGATTTTATTAATTATTTGGATGCTTAGGTAGAATATATATCATTTGGGTGAAGACAAAGATTTATAGAAAACCAACATTTAGTAATTCCATTTTGCATTTTAATAGTTCACACCCTTATTCCCTTATAAGAAATTTGGTTAAGGGACAAAGTATTAGGGTGGCCCACATGACATCCAGTCATCAGGATTTAGAAATTGAACAGAGAAAATTAAAAATGCTTATGGAAAGAGGGTATCCAGATGGGATGGTGACTGACATAATGACTGAAGTGTATAATGGATGGGGAAGTGGGTATACACCATTGTTAGGTAAAGGGAAAGATTGTACTGTGGCACATGCAGAGAGAAGTTATGAAACAGCTTGTGCAGTGTCTTATACTGAAATATCAAGGGGCATAAAGAGTATTACTAAAGGAAATTGGAAATTTCTTAACGGCAATAATGATATATCAAAAAATATTGTAATTAACCCCTTTTTATCAATAAAAATACTAGTTAATTTTAAAAGATTACTGAAAGGAAACAATAATAGGAGCCTTATTAGGGGAAAAGAGGGTACAATTAATTGTGGTTATTGCAAACAGTGCCCTTATATTAATGAGGAGAAATGCATCATACTAAATAATAGATTTAACTCTAAGGTAAAGTTTAAGTATGGAAACTGTGGGTCCACGGGTATTGTCTATCTTGCCAAGTGCTCTAGATGTGATGGGTTTTATGTGGGGATGACTGAGCGGTCACTGAGGAAGAGAATTTATGAACATAAATATGATATTAATAAGAAAAGCTATAACAATTCACTTGCAAAGCATGTTGAGCTATGCAAATAATATAAAAATTCATCTTTGGGATTATAGATAAAGTTTAAAAAATCCCTATGGATGGAGCATGTGAACATTTATTAGAGTACAGTGAATTGATGTGGCAGTTGAGGTTAAATGCAGAGAAAATACCAGGGCTGAATGTAAATGTGTCATTGCATCCAGTACTTATACTAAAAGTAGTTAAATTATAAAAGAATTTTCAATAAAATACTTATTGATACAGCACAGGTGCCCATATGAAAAAACAACAAGGGGGGTCTTTAATAAGTTAAATAATCATATAAAAGGAACAAACTCCAAATATTGATTTTACAATATTTTATGGCACTTATGGAGAGAGAAAAAATGTCTTTTCACGTATTGCTAACAGTACGTTTGTAGGTATTCATATGCATTTTTATATGCATTTTTAGCATGCATTTTTATATGCTTATATTTTATATGTATTTCAATAGGCAATAATAAGATTTATAATAATTTATCAAATATATGCTTCTATTTTATATGTATTTCAAGAGGCAATAATAAGATTTATAATGATTTATCAAAACATTAGCATTAAGTAAACATGATGAAGAATTTGGAATTTGGATTTAATCTATTGTTTTTTGTTGTACATAATGATGCTGTCTTTTTCAAATTTTAATCTTATAATTTTCACCCACTCAGATGTTATAAAAGGAAGTGAAGCAGTGAACTGTTCCACTCTGATGAAGTCTCCCATGTGGGATGAAAGCGCTTAATTGTATGGTATATGATTGTTATTTTCTATTTTTATTTATATTAAATTATCTGGTTTTAATCTACCTGCCTTTTCTTTTTTTTTTTTTTTTTTTTTTTTTGTTAACTCACACTGATTGGTGGTTCTTGGTGGCTCTTGGTGTATAGTATTATTTAGATGAGGGAAAGGAGTAAAGAAATTAGCAATTTTATAGACATAAATTAAATCTCTATTCAGCACAACCATAACAATCTCAAATATAAACATCTTCAGACTCTCAAGTGTAGGCATCTTATAGCCAGGCTCTACAGACCCATAGCCAAAAATAACAATAAGAAACATTAAGGAAGAAGACATGGATTTTGGTTTTGCAAATCAGGGAAACATTCTTTCTTTTTATCTTTTAAACAGTTGCAGAAGACTGTATTTTATATTAGATGCCCTACCAAATCAAACATCTTAACTAGACATGAACATGACATAAACAATGGTTGCTGTATATACTAAATAAATAATTTTTACAGTGATCACAGATCAAGACAATATAAACAATACTCTGAGTGGTACAGTGGACTACCCTCATCTAGTAAATCAAGCAGAAATGATAACTGGATCTTACAGTTCCAGAGAATGAAGAAGAAAAAGAACCAAATAGTTGGTTGTCAGTCTATCGAGTTTTGAAAAGCTCTCAAGAAAAATTGCCTTTCTCCTTCTGGTTGTTCAGTTGCACTGTATCCTATACCTGGTTAAGATAATCAATTCATATAGAGCTGTAAGCATATAACAGCTATACATTTTGATTTAATTATATTACCCAAGCTTGTAGCTGGCAAACTTAGTTTGCTCATTCAGTCTCTGATTTCCTGAAAAACACATGACATTCAGTAGGTGAAATGCTGCCTCCCTGATCACTGAACTGTATTGCAAGACAATTAAGTTAGGTAACATTTTTTATGGTATTATGGGTATTTTCCTCCTGAATTTTATACAGGTATATGATACCATGTGCCTCTATCTTCAAAAAGGTTTTAATACATATGAGAAAGCATTTATCTAAACACTTATGTGTGTTTCAAATAAAGTTTTAGACTTTACAAATAATACTTTGTGATGAAGGGCTCACCTTTTCTTTTAGATATCTGTACAATCCAAGCAAAGGACTGCATCCTCTAAGCCTAAATATGAGCAAAGACTAATCTGAGTAGAATAAGCTGTCAGATATGGTTGAAGTGGTGGAAATACTTCAAGTTCAAGTGCAGGTTTATTAGTATGTGTTAAACGTAGCATGGTAAAATAATGCACAGTAAATAAATTAAGAAAATTAATGCATAGAATAAAAAGAGCAAGGATATCAGTAAATCAGATACACATGAGGTAAATAAAAAAATTAAAATCTCTTGCTAAAATACCAAAGTATAATCTGAATAGAATTAAAAATAGTAGTAGCCACAGCCACAAAGATCATCACAATAGTCTGAGTAGCATGGGTTCTAATATAACACTAATAATAATTAACATATGCTGGATACATTTCTCCTACTATAATCAATATACTTTCTGAGTGCTTGATCTTAAGTATCCATTGACCTTTCCCTTCACCTTTTTCCCTCTACTGAAAAATAGAGTTTGGCTGATGGGTAATTTGTCCAGGGTCATCTAATGTCAAAGTAAGGTGTTCACTCTTTTGTTGATGGAATTAAGAAGATGGAACATTGTGATCATGTTAGCATACTGAACCATTTTCTGAACCTGGATTAATTGTAACTGCTCAGAGCTACTATGATCACACTAACTGACATTACAAAAGTAAAATCAACACCAGGGAACATAAACTTTTGTCTAATCAGCATAGAGTACTTTGAAAGCCTGTTGGCAAATGTTGAATTTCAGCAATAATATAAAGAAAAACATTTTATAGAAAAAAATCTTTCTATATTCTTACACTTCTAGTTCCCTAATTATCTTAACTCTAGGCTACTGAACCAAGAGGGTAAGGAAAAAATCTAATTAGTCCAAAAATACTGCAGTTTACAACAAGCCAAAGACACAAAAACATCTCAGTTAGAGTTTAAATGATTGCCACGATAAAGTACACCCTTGTCATGCATCTCTCCGAACACCTTGTCCAATTCAAAAGATCACAAATTCCTAGCTAAAAAAATATAGGACTATTAATTTTTTTTCTTTTCTTTTGAAAATAGGCTGACATTAATTAAAATTATCTTACTACCACAATTTTGTATATTATACAAGCTATTTATTTAATTTCAAAAGTTATTATAAATAAATTAAACAGTGGTTTGCTTGTGTGTGTGTGTGTGTGTGTGTGTGTGTGTGTGTGTGTGTGTGTGTGTGTGTGTGTGTGTGTGTGTGCGTGTGTGTGTGTGTGTCTGTGTACAAAATGACATTGAATATCTTTCACAAATCACATATTAAACTGCATCTTTACTAGTTTTTCTACTTTGGATTGATAATACTTATGCGTCTCAATAGAAAACATTAATTGTCTCTATTTGTGAAAACTCTAAGGTGAAACCTATCCCCCAATCTCCAGATGCTGTTAATAATCAAATGTCATGGATAGTAAGTTCATCAAAAATTAAATAATTCTAACTATATTAATTTGTTGTTTAAATCAATTAAGATTTTTTGATAAAATGCATGTTTAAAAAATGATTATTTACAATGTATTATACTAAAATTGTTGGTGAAAGTAACTTACATTACCATACGTTACTCCTAAAAAAATAAAAAATATAATTTACTGGTTCAACATTTTAGATAATAATAGATTACTAAAAATAGATGAAACATTATAAAACATAATCACCCGGACTCAGCAAACAGCCGTGCAGGAATAAGTTATTCCTGCATGGCAGCGACTGTTCCTGTTCGGCACAGCAGCACGCCATGCATATGTATGAAAGCACGCAGCTGTGCTCTAAAACAGACATGGTTCCATGTACAACTGCAGGGGGTGTGTCTGAGAACAGAGCTCTCACAATACACACACCCCCTGCACTCCAGAATTGCCTTTTGGCAATTTAAAAAGAGTGAGAATGCTTGTAACACCCCCGATACATCAGGATAAGAAATCTGGTCAAAGGCATAAGGGACAATCATCCCTACCAAGGCAAATGTTGATAGAATAACACAGTTAGCATAAGCACATAACGCACACCTCCCAACCTGTCAGAGTAAGGAATGGGGTCAAAGCCAAAAGGGAAAATTGTCCCACAAAGCAGAAATTTGATAGAACAACAGGTTCAGCATTAGCAGGGATATTCTGAAGGGTACAAATAAAAAAACATAACAAATATATTTTTTTAAATATGCAATAAAGTTTAAGTGTAGCTGCACGGGTGTGCCTGTTGCTTAGCTATGCTTAGTCCAGCTTAAACAGCACAAGAAGTTAAATAGCAAGAGACATCTAATATAAGCAGTACTACAATAGTGTTGTTGTTAGAGCGTATGCTTTGCAAACAGCCATTCCCAGTTCAATCACCACTGTTACCAATTTGCATTTTACATGTGAAAGTAGTACATAAATAACATATATTTGTTAACCAGAGTACTGTAGTAGGTCCAGATGTGAGGTATCAGTTTAGTACAGTTGTGAAACCCCCATATAAACACAAGTGCCCCATACAGTATAGTCACACATGAATAAATATAATGAAAGCACACTGGGGGATGTCAGGGACAGTAAACAAATTTATAATATGTAATGAATGATGAATCTATCCCATACAGCAGATAGTCTATAAAATAGAAAAAAGCAATGCTAAGCATTGCACAGCTCTGCTTACCAGGTGTAAGCATTGTGTAACTATGACTGCTAAGTAATGAGTAGCCCAGCTAAGTGGATTTGCCCATTGTTAAGCAGTGCTGACCCTGTCACTTTAAGCACTGCCAACCTTAGCTAAGCAGATTTTCCCACAGCTTAGCTTAGCTCAGCATATTCAAAACCATCCATTCACAGCAAAGGATGGGAAATCAGCTGTATTTAAACCCCACAGGCAGGAATACAACTCATAACTGGTTGCAGCTTCCCACTGTAGGCAGTATGGCAGGTGTTGGTGAGGGCATGCACTTCTGGGTGCAGTGCTGAGAGATACAGGAGTCCAAGGTCATGGTAGCACTCCTGGTAAATAACCATGATGAGAGACTTCTGCAGGGTCAGTATCAGGGCTCCCAATATAAAGCATAAGTCTGGGACCATCTTGCCAGTGATCTCACCAGTGCCACTGGTATCCCTCAGACTGGTGAGCAGGTCCAGCACCACTATGCCAACTTGAAGTGGAGGAAGAGGGAGCTCTTGGATGAGTGGGCCCATGAAGCAAGGCAGAGGGGTGATGTCCCAGCAGTGTGTAAGTATTCATATCAACTATTTACTAAAGTCCAACCTGTGTATGTGATGGATAAGTATGGCTAAATATTTCTCTATTCCCTCTACAGCTGCAGCTGAATCAGGAAGCCCATGCCAGTAGGCTGCAAAGGCTGCATCATGAGTCTGGTGAGTAACAATCTTGATTGTAGTAGCCATACCAAATAAATATAAAGTAGTAGAAAAATCACCTGGCAGTATAAAAACTGTGTATGGGTTGTACTGAATAAACCAGACACTAGTTCCATATAGATGATATTTCAATAAAACCGTAATTGCCTGGCAATAAAGTTCTAAATCCAAGATTGCTTGTGTTTACTCTGGTATTGTATGGCATTTAGTGTTGCAGTCTCTGAATAATAATGTTGTGTTAACCACTGTTACCCACATGGTGCTACATAGAAATATGCCTAGGAATGTCTGTATAAGACTGTTGTAATTACAAGGTCAGATTGTACAACTGACTTAGACAGAAAACACTGAAAGAACAGAAAGAAGTTTCTAAATAGCTCACTCTGATGAAACTCGAATTGCATTTTTATCAGACACAGCCATGGTTCGAATCCTGGGACTGGTAGTAAGCTGTATGCATAATCATACCTCTCGACTGTACAGATTTTCACAGAATGTCCAGAGAATTGGTTCATAGTTTTGGCCTGTTCCTCTGTCTCCCTGGAAAATCACTGGGATGATCTCAGAATTGTAGTCACTAAATAATTACATACATTTGATTTTCAGACCTCGAATCCTTCAGAAAATGTATATTAAAACAAATCCAGTTACTCTAGCAACTCTCCAAGTTTATAAGAGCAATATTCAAAATATGTCCCTATTTGTACCCCCATGTTGTAAGCTTTGTCCAGAGTGTGTGTATTAAGAGATTAAGAGATTGAGAGGTATGAGCATAATATTAACTAGGAATCTGGGAATATGTTTAGAAACAGTCAGATAGTGTTAACAAACATTCCCCCTCAGGTCTTTCAGATAAGAAAACTGTAACTGCTTGGCAATGAAGTTTTAAATCCTGGACTGGTAATGTTTACTCTGGTATTGTATGGCGTGACATGTAGCATTCACCAACATCTGATATCAGAATAGTACTGTTGTGTCAACCACTGTTTCGTACACTGTGCTACATAAAAATATGTCTAGGAATTTCTGTATAAGACTGCTGTAATTACAAGGTCAGACTGTACAACCAAGAGAGACTTAGAAAGAAAACACTGAAGGAACAGACACCGGTGTCTAAATAGCTCACACTGATGAAACAAAAATTTTTGTATTTTTAGCAGACACAGCCATGGTTCGAATCCTGGGAGTGGTAGTCAGCTGTATGCTTAATTTTACCTCTCAACTGTAACAAACAGAATTGGAACAAAAGCACCAAAGCAGTATATCCACAGTAAGAGGAACCAGTCCATAGGATAGTAGCAAAAAATAACTTTTAATTGCATCCACTTTAAAAACAGTGCCAGGTCCTTCGTTGACCAGAAAGGACTTGAAATCACATCCAAAAAACAAAATTAAAATTGAGCGCTTTCGCTTGGCTCAATACCAAGCTTTATCAGGATCTCTCAACTGTACAGATTATCCCAGAATGTCCAGATATTTGTTCATATTTTTGGCCTGTTCCTCCTTTTTCTTGGCAAATCAGACAGATGATTTCAGCATCGCAGTCACCAAATAATGACATACATTTGAGTGTCAGACTTCAAATCCTTTAGAAAATGTATATTAAAAGAAATCCTGTTACTCTAGCAACTACCTAAAAGTTTATAAGAGCAATATTCAAAATATGTCCCTATCTATACCCTCATGTTGTCAAGCATAGTCCAGATGTTGTACATTAAGAGACTGAGAGGTATGTGCATAATTACAGCTAGGAATCTGGGAATATGTGTAGAAACAGTCAGATAGTGTTAACAAACATTCCCTCCACAGGTCTACCAGGTAAGAGAAGTAGAATTTAGCTATAAGACAGTTGAAGTATACACTGTACAAACATACCACTGCCCAAACCAAGGTCATAGGATATTGTAATAATACCTGTAGAGTAATGATTAGAGCAATGATCATTAAAGTTGTGAGTACTGCAAGGATATATAAGTTTTTAATTGACATCTCTCCCCCCCACCATATCTGCAACAACAATCTAAACACACAAATCAGTGGGTATGTTTACACCAAACCTTCTGTTGGGACATATGTTCTATTGTTCAACAAATATTGAAATGTGTTTCTATTAATGTTCCATGTTGAAATATTATCATTGGTGGCCTGTTGCTATCAATGTAACCTGCATGCTGTTGTAATGGTCACTGCAGTTCCATATATGCATGTGTTCTGTTTGCTATGCAACTGTTCCAAATCTCATGTTTTGGGTTAGTGGGAATATTTATACATGCTATTATAACTAATCCTGGTTTGTGTTGACTATTACTAACCCACATATGTTCTAAAGCTGCAACACCATAGCATGTTTGGGAAAGCCAGACCCAGTGGACCAACCTCTCCCTCCTCATCTGGCCACATGACACTGGGCCCCAGCACATCTGGGACCCACCCTGGGACCTCCTCATCTGCTGGTCCTGCACCACCTTTGGGCGGTACCCCCTTAGGGGATGGGGCATGTCCCCCCCCGGGAATGGGCGCAGACAGGATACCGAAGTCAGGTCCGGGGATTGGTGCATAGGAGTTTGGAGATCTGCTATGCCAGTTTGAGGGCTGCATGGCACAATTAGAGGGTCAGCCTGCCACTCCTGCTCAGCCACCAGCACAGCCACCTTTGGGGCCATGAAGGTGTAGTGGTAACTGCCCATGGGTGGGGACCTCAGTCCCACTGTTTCCATTTGGGGGTTCATGGGCTTCCAATTTCCAAATACCCATCCCTGTCCAAGGTGTTTACCTCCCATGTGTCATGTACTGCCCCTAAATGCTGTCTTGTCTATCTTCCTACCCAACCTACCTCCCCAAATATACCTATTATCCTTCCCCAACATCCCACTCTCACCTTAAAAAAAAAAAAGCAATCTGTTCCCAAAAAAAAAAAAAATTTGTTCCATACATAGCTGTCCATTTCGCACACATGTCCACTGGACACATAATCTGGTCTAATTGGCTTCACAACACATTGTTGTCCTCAACCCTCTCTCGGGGGTTTGAGTGTCCGTATATACCTCCAAATTCAGTATATATGCACAGCTTTTGCTGTAGAAGAAATGGGCAGCTATGGACATCCCCTACACCCATCCTGCACATCCCTAGCTACTTTCCCTATTGTCTTTCCCTCTTTGTGCCCCCTTTTTCACCACTTCCTATCACCCCTTTTTTCTTTTCTTTTAAAGAAATTAGCACAGAGGTAAGTGGAAGTAAGCACATTTAAGCAGTAGTAATCAGGATTAAGCCTGCTTGCATGGCACTAAGCAATGCCTACACAGATTAAGCACTTTTCAGGCTAACTGTCTATAAGCATATTTTGGAAGTTAGCATTGCTTACCACCATGCAAACCCATGTAACCTCACTTACAACTGCTTAAAAGTGCCTTAATCACTCTGTATCCAGCAGCCCTTGTTATGCCCAGCAACAAAATAATCAGCCCTTGCAAGTTTCAAGCCAAGACCCTGCACACCATAGCCACAGCAAGTTACCACTAAACCATTTGAGCTGTAGATATGTGTGATGTTTTCTCAAACATATCATGCAGCACAGACATTCAACAGTAGGGAAACCAACATAGCCACAATACGTTACCAGTCAGCCATCTCATCTGTAAGATGTTGGGATTATTTCTCTACTATATCATGCAGAACAGTCAGTCTACCATAGGGAATGTACAATGTGGAAGCACTAAACATTCTAATGATACATATACACACACACACACACACACACACATATATATATATATATATATATATATATATATATATATATATATATATATACACACACACACACACACACACACACACACACACACATATATAAATATATAAATACTTATATATAAAGAGAGTATATATAGAGGCAGCACAGCATATCAAACAGCCATTATTCCTACAGTTGCCACCTTTTCAAATGGCCAGTGTCTCATTCTTTCCTACAAATGAGAATTATTGCATGAAACATATATCAACACACAGTGCAAAGGACATGACATCACACACAGATTGCATACATATAAATGTTTATTTGTGTACTATTTCAGTTGTTTATGCCATTTCTTATAGCATTTAGGTGTTTGAAATATATAACTAATTAAAGCAACTCTCAAAGAAAACATATGATACAGTAATCTGCGAAATATAACATACTTTGCTGTCTAGGCTAAAGCCTTCAAGCAGTACAACAGTGGAAAACACACTTGCCTTGAAGATAAGAATCAGTCAACACTTAATTACAGATGTAGTTCAACAGCCTCCAATTACACTCTGTACTCAACCCCCTGGGGGAAAAGTATTAGTTGTCACAATGTAAATGTATGTTACATAACAATGCTTAACTTAAAATGTCACTATCACACTGACAAACAGAACTGTGTGCAAGAGAGTAAGCTCTAGCCCACCACTGTTCCCATGGTGAAACGTATGAAAATGTACAGCCATATACCTTAATGTTTCTTATTACTGATATCCCTCACATGTTGTAACAGCATAGGTTAAAAACATTTAATACCACTCCCCCATAAAATGTCTTACAAGGGCATATAACAGTGTTCTCCGTACACTGACATCCAGACAGTACAGGGTCACACATGTTTTTTCCAGCTGTAGCCCTCATATATATGGACCCTACCCCATAACTTGTGTGGGAGTCCACAACATCACTGGAATGATAGCAGGGATGTCAGCACTAAATAATGATAGACCATACCCATCAACCTCTTACTGCATGACATCTGGACAAAGCCTGGTATATAGGTGGAGGACAGAGGCTGAAACACAGGGCCATGTTTGAAATATTACTCTTATACACTGTCAAAGTTGCTGGTGTTACAGGATCAGTTACAACATACCCTTGCTCAGGAATATGAAGTCAGAAACACAAATGGATGTTGCCATATACTTTTAGCAATCAACGGAGAGAATGCAACTGATAATTCAGGGACAAGACCTGTGTGGGGAACAAACAAAACATAACAGCCAATCCTCTGGCCATCATGTGGATAGGCCCACAATTGAGAGCTATGCAGACAGACTGCATTCCATGCAAAATTAGCATGTACACACAAACCCTGTAAAACTAGCAGTATTCAATGCATAAAACAGCAATACTCACACACTGTCCATAGGTCTGAAAACTTATACAAACATGTAGTTGGCCTGTGTCTACAAGCCCTGATGTAAGAGGTATAGCTACGTGCTGTCTGTAATACCACTGTTCACACACAGGAAGGATTTCTTCCATACAGGAAAGGTAAAGGGACAATTCCCACATGATGTAGTTATTTATAGTAGTGGGTTGCTATAACATTAGCTATTTGAAGACCTACACAGCTGCCTGCATGCAATTAGCAAGGGGGGAACAGCAGTTAGTGCAGAGACCATCACCTGAAAATGAGCATCACCTACAAAAGCCATGATTCAACCTACTCAAATAAGCTCGATCCCAGTAGTGGAGAGAGAAAGAGAGAGAGATAGAGAGACACACACACACACACACACACACACACACACACACACACACACACACACACACCAAAATAAACATAAACAAAACCTCGAATTATGAAACAGGAAGACATCCTGTACACAGAAGGAACCTGAAGATAAACCAGGTATGTGAAACGTAAGTATGTAATTGAATGTAGTAATTGGTCTGTAAAAATAGGTTAGATGATTATGAAAGATATATATATATACCATCAATACTTGCTGAAATTATGTTCTGCTGAACAAATGCTATGGACATAGCATCTGGCTCCATCTGCAGTGGGCCATGCCAGTCAACTGTGCAAATCTGCACAGAATGCCAAGATTTAGCCATCATAGTGTTTGTTCTGTTCCTCCAAACATCTATATTACTCTGGAAAATAGCTGAAGGTGGAAGTAATGAAGTCATGACAAACACATGAGTTTCAGTCCCTACCACCTTCAGAACAGTCATGGTAATGTGAAATGTATCATGCACAAACTTCATAGGTTTGTAATAGGCATATCTACAATCTGCCCCTATATACCCCCAATGTTAGGCTTTGTCCACATGTGATGCTCTAAGAGGTGGGTAGGTTGGGTCACAGCTGAGGAGCCTGACACACTATGGGAAAGGACAGCTCACATATGGCAACCACTAGAGTATCTGTCAAACAGTCATGTCTGTGCCACTGCTAGGCCAGTTAATGGTATGTTGCCCATATCCATATGTTACCTGTGAATATGAGTATTCTACATGTCTGTATTGTAAATCTAGGATACCTATATAGGGCATGAGAATAGTAAAAAACAGTTGCAGATGTGTGTGTTAAACTGCATGTGATATATTGAATTAATTACATTCAACTGTACAGTGTTCTTCTGGACAAAGTACACAGTTGTGACAGATATCTGTAGTCACATACACATATACTTGTGTTATGGCAGCTATATTGATACGTTATCAAAATTGACTTCCCTGTTTTGTCACCCAGGGAGGTGGCCCAATGACCAGAAGTTCTGGTATAACAGGTTGAGACGTATGATTGAGCTGCAAGACTGTAAATACAGTGTGCCATAATGACATAGAACACAAATGTGTACCAGGTATCCCCTGAGCATGTGTATATGCATACGTTCAGCTGAAAGGCACAAAAATAATAACATGGGTCACAAGCAGTCCGAGAAATAGGATGTGCATGTTGCACATGTGTAATCTCACTGTCACTGCATACAACAAAATAAAATGTGTACTGCTACTGATTATTGCATTGCCATGACACTGATATGGGTACAACAATAGGCATGCTTATCACATAGTAATCAGAGAAGTGTACAACTGTGTTATGACCCACTGTCCATGCCTACCACTAACAGCTATATCAACACCCATATACACTGGGTATCAAAGTGTACACACCCCTGTGGGAATGCCAGGTCTGTGTGCTGTACGCCAATGAGATCACATGAAGTCACGTCAAAATATTTCTCACCTCAAATGTGACCCATAACCTATAAAATTCTATTTAAAATGAAACAAAGCTGTTTCATGGAAGGTGAGCAACCATTGCCAAGTGAAGATGTGATATGATGTTAGAGTACAAACCAAGACAAATGGATGCTGTAATCATCTCAGCAGGTGTTTACACAACATACCAATGTAAGGGTGTGCACACACATTCAGCTGGCTTACTGTACTGAGTATTACTTCCCATATGCTGGAGGGACAGGTTCATAACCCAGAGACTGCCCATGCTATGGAACAGACCTCATATACATGTCAAGCAGAGCACCTCACTGTCCCTCTTCAAGAAAAATCTTGACGAGTGGATGTGAAATAGAAAATTCACCAGAGGGATCACTCTAGGGGTTTTACTTGACAGAGGCACTGGGAACTAAGGTTGGGTGGCACGATGTCAGGGTAATCACATTGGCTAGGCTTGTAAAGGCTCCAGGGCCATTAGCCTAGTGCACACCTATGAACCTATGAACCTCTGTTTCCACAGGACAGATTGTTATGTTCCCTATTGAACTGAGCAGGTTATAGGACACATCACAGGTGGGGATTGTGTTGACATGTGCTTTTGTGGGGGTCATGTTCCAATTGCACAAGTACCATGCATTGTAACAGGAGTGTGTACACTTCATATCCACTGTAGCTATATGGAATCAGCAGTACCTTACCTGTACAACAATCCTCCTCCAACAATAGAGTAATCCCCCTTGTTGGACACCACCAAGACACAAAGCACATAATAGGTTGCTATAGTGGCTGTACAGGGACACATAGGTGCAGACCAGAACTTGGAAGCAAGTGCAACTCTATCTGAGCAAACATGTAGATTCACAGGTGACCTCCTGTAAGGCTGACTATGACTAAAAATCAGACATATGCAAACCACCAAGTCCAGCTGCAACCATGTCTACACATATGTACGCAGTCTCAGAGCCAGTAACACAAGTCAACCTGTACTGGGGATAAAGCACACCTCATACTCACATGCCATGGATACAGGCAACCTGCATCAGACAGGATAGGCAGGAACAGTGGCACCCTGTCCACAACAGTAATACAGGGGGATATGCACATCACCCACACTCCTGCCTGCATCAATGGTCAACATGGACATAATGCCAGCTGATGGCAATAACAGCAAGTCTCCACGGGGCATGAGAACATCACAGTTTGCCTGGTATGTGCTCACAGTGCCATCACACACTACAGTCAAACACATTCATGCCACCATCCACACACCATCCACATGGAAGATGGCCACTGTCATCCCTCTACACAGAAATGAATGGTGTGTAGTGGATTATGCCATTAAGTGCCCAACATTGGGGGAACTGGACAGGTCAAGGCCAGGAGCATAATGCAAGATGTATAAGCCATGATAGCTTACAGTGTTATGGTATAGTCTGGATTATTTGCAAGTAATACCCATGGTGCTGCGGTAGCGTTGTCGCCTCACAGTTAGTTGTTTGCGTTTCCGTTCTTCAGTTAAAGCCCTACTGTGTGACGATGCGTGATGGTGGCTTCTTCATTGAAGGTTGTGCGCGGGCAAGGCCGCCAAGCATAAATGTAAAAACTGCCTCAACTGCATGGACCGGGCGGATCGCTCTCGCAAAACCCTCACAAAGAAAGCCGAAAAGCACACCCACTGTTGATGTGCACGTGGACAACTGTATGAGGTTCTCTGACCTTTTTTTCCTGTTTATGTCTTCCAGGTACAATGTCCCAGGAATGCCTGCCTGCATGCACATCCCTGGAAAATGATGAAATAATCCAGTTCCTCATAGTCCATCATGCCATCCTCCTTGGGCACAGGGCCCAGGATCTGCAGGAGAGGACCACCCTGTGGAACGAGCTCGTACACAGGGTAAATTATGTCAGCCTGCACAACTGCAATTATGACCATGTGCGGCATCACTGCACATATCTGATCCACCATGCCTGCCAGCATGCCGCTGCAGTTAGGAGGGACCAGCTAACCACAGGTGGGGGTCATGCCATCCAGCCCTCACTGACATACATTGAGGAGCTCCTCGCCAGCCTTGGGGCACCCACCCACCAGCCAAGCCAGCAAGCTGAAGACAGCATTTTGGAGGTGGGTGCCACCCACACAATGGACAAAGAGTGTGCAGGTAAGGCCCCAGGGCACATTAGTAGACCACTGTTGCTTATCCATTTTCATCTGTAAAGTATCTACATGCATATGTCAGATAAGATAGTCTGTTGCTGCAGTGTAGTAATGAACAGATGTGCATAATCTCTAGTACTGCAGGTTTGTACTGTTGATGTGCTGAAATACTGCTCCCACCCTGTACCAATGCCACAGGTGTGGCTACTAACATTATGTCTCTCACGCAACTATTTAGATACCTCTGGTATACAACTGGGGCAGCAGCCTGTAGCTGGTAAGTATGGAGTTGTTTTGTTCAGGTTTGCAAATACATCGGTCATGTTATGGCCATGCTATTTGCCATGCACACATTTAACACACCTACCCATAATGCATGCTGTACATATTCACTTATTGTTGCTGTTAACTACACTGCATCACAGTGGTCATGATGGTGGCATATCTGAAGGGTATATAAGAGTCCTGCAGTATACCTAACAACCTGTCAGTGCAAGATGTGTGGACAGGGAAGAACATAATGGTAGGACAAATGGCCTACAGTAGGGTCATGTCTGAAACATTACCCTTATACAGTGGCTACAATAGCGTATACACCACTATTACAATGGCAACTGCTCCTGATCTAAACAACTGCAAATCACAATACCACATTCCACACCTTTTACAACCTGTAATGTGATCTTAACATGAGCAATGAATGTGTAATATGGAATCCTATGTTAGGACAACAAATATGGGGAATACATACCTTAACAAACACTGGAAGCATATGTCTGAGCACAGTCCAAATAACATACTGTGCCTATAGGTTAGGGTAATCCGACAGAAGAGTTGTCCCACAAGAAACATCATCCAGGACTCTCTACAGGTAGCATATGCATAACATCAAGTCTCTCAAAGGCATGTGTTGCAGTGTGTAATGGTGTCATGAGACGAAGGCTGAAACCTACAGACAGTATTTATAAAGATACATGTGGTGCACTAGCAACACCTCACTCCACCTCAGGGCCACTGTCTCCATTTTTACCTTAGTGGTGCCAGTGTACACCTTTAGGTTTGCTGTTCATTAGCAGAAACTAAGCTGGTAGACATGGCATTCAGAATTTGGAACACTGCAAAATAGCACTCATGTGTGGCCCATAGTTGTCAAGCATTTGCAATAAAGCTGATGATGATGAGGGGTGTCATCCTGAAACACAACAGTGAACTGAATCATACATCCAAAGCTCACTAAGAATGGCTGTATCTGAACACAGTCAAGGTCATGAATTGTGCCAGACATAACCCTGACTCCACAGCAATAGTGAAGCCACTGTGTGACCTCCAAGGGCTGTGCACATCAGCTGATCTTGCAATCCGGCAGAGTTGGGGGACATTTGTAGGGCAGAGTGACCAAATAATGGCAAATGAAGATGGGCCATGCTAATATACCCCTTCCAGGAATAGTGACCCCTGTAGTTCACTTAACAGGTGCTGCAACAAACCATTGTGTTAAGGGTGTGCACACTTATGCAACCCACATATTGTTTGCATCTCATTCAGCATCTGCACAACTAACGCATTTGTTTGATACTGCATTGGATTGCACAGGTCATATGTCACATATCAGGTGTGTGCAATGTTAACATATGCAGTATTGTGGCCCCATTTCATATCATGGAAGAGGCTGACATGTCAGCAAGGGTGTGTACACACCTCATATCCACATTAAGCTTTGAAGGTTGTCAGTGTAATCAGAGTTTTTGCTCATACATGCACTACTGATGATGAGATCTGCAAATCTGCAAAAAAACATCTCAAAATGAAGGCCTGCAGGTGTCAATTCTTTTTTTTTTTTTGGATATGTCCAAAGCATTTGACACAGTCTTGCACCAAATCCTGCTAAACAAACTAAACCAATATCACATATCAAATTCCACTCTTACCTGGCTCCAAAGCTACTTAACTGACAGGTACCAAGCTGTGAAATGGGAAAATTCTCCCTCCTCAGCTGCCCATAACTATAGGAGTCTCACAGGGTTCTATCTTAGGACCACTACTATTCACAGTCTTCACAAATGACCTCCATACCTCCACACAGCATGCATCTATCATTCAGTGTGCGGATGACACTACCTTGATCTGTGCTTCACAAAACATTCCCACCCTCTTGCAAACAACTCAACTAGCATTCTCTGACATTGAAAACTACCTTACCAAAGCCCAACTTATCCTCAATCCAAAGAAAACTCAGCTTATGATTATAACCAGTTCTAACAAAAACACTGATAACAGTCAATTCACTATCTACTCCACAAATGCTACTCCAATCACTCCAGTGGCACAGGCTAAGCTATTGGGAATAACCATAGACTCCCACCTAAAATGTAATAGTCCTCTCAACTTAACTATTTAAAAAGTACATCCCAAACTGGGATCACTCTACCGTATCAAACCATTTCTTACCAACAACACAAAATCAGCCATTGCTCGCTCCCAACTTCTATCCATGCTTCTCTATGCATCTCCCATTCTGACTAATCTCAACAAAACTGAACTAAGCAAAATGGAAGCCTGCAATAACAGAATTGCCCACTTTGCTGCAAATTGCTCATATAGACCTCATCACTGCACTGCTTTGAGATAGCTCCACTGGCTTGAACTGCCCATCCTCCTAGCCTACAATCAGCTCTGCCTCTGTCATTCAATCCACTACCTCCCCAATAAGTGTCCTGCCATCATAAACCTAGTACAACACCACTCAGCCAAAAGGCCTCTTAGAACATCAAGCAAACTACTACTAGAAGTCACCGACAGCTACAATAGCTTTGGAGATGCACTATATAATAGTTCAGTGGATAGAAAATGGAAATCTGTCCCCACTAGCATTCAAAACACATTGTCCAAAACCTCCTTTAAAGACCTCATCAGGCAACATCTCAAGCAAAGTTGGCAGTGCCATGATTGCTCCCCAGGCTAGTGAAAGCAGAGAAGGTACACATACTAAACCTAGAGTACTTGATAATAGTTTTCAATCTTACAAACACTGGCTAATCTACAATGTATGTACTGTACCTGTGTACTATGTATGTATTCTACCTATGTTCCAAATTTCAGCTGTACACCACAAATCTATTAATTACCTTTATTTTTAAATTAATATTTTTTTGTTTGTTCTCTCCACTGTAACTGTTGATGTGCTGCATTCCACTGTAAAAATATGTATTTTGTAATTTGTTTGTATACTGATCATGTCTAAATAACTAAATGTATTTGTAATTTTTCTGTGTGGAGCTTTTCTCCCCGGGCCTCTTCTGAAAAAGGGCCTTTTCGGCTCAGTCAGACACCCCCAGTTAAATGTAAAATAAATAAATAAAAATAAATAAATCAGAGGTCAGGCATTAACTATTGACATCAATCCTCATATCATCCCATGTATGTGTCAGACAAACACATAGGGACTGTGAGCAACAGAGCAAACATAACTGCCACACATATACACATTCAGCAATGGTGTGTACACTCGTGAGGTATGGTGCACAGTACATCCCAGTATGCTGTACAGGTGCACAGCAATACTGTGTACATGGGTGCAGTGTATTCTAGGGGAAGGGGCATCACCTACTAACACAACTCATGCATCACAGAGATGTATAATGTTGATAACAAGGATTGAGTATGGCTGCAGTGCATGCTATTGAGTACCATATGTCATGCATGTTGACTGTTGGGTAATGAGAGGTCTGTGTAATATCTTTGTGCCACCTCACTTGTAAGTGTGTGTGTGTGTGTGTGTGTGTGTGTGTGTGTGTGTGTGTGTGTGTGTGTGTGTGTGTGTGTGTGTGTGTGTGTGTGTGTGTGTGTGTGTGTGTGTGTGTGTGTGTGTGTGTGTGTGTGTGTGGCCACCTCACCTATAAGTGTGTGTGTGTCTGTGTGTGTGTGTGTGTGTGTGTGTGTGTGTGTGTGTGTGTGTGTGTGTGTGTGTGTGTGTGTGTGTGTGTGTGTGTGTATAGAGGAAAACCATAATGTACAGGTCTTAAATTACATTTCCTGTTTGCCTCTCACAAGTGGCGAGGTGGATCAGGATCTTTCCTGCAGGCAAACTGATGTTAGCATCCATACAGACTCTGACAATGATGACAGGCATGATGAGGCACAGGCAAAGTTGTTAAGGGCTGAAGCTGTGCCATCAGTTGACATCCCACTTTTATCCACCCCATCCCCGCACAGTCACAATGCCCATACATACCCCATCACCAGTGGCCATAGATGAGGGACAGTTGGCGGGTGGTGGCATGGGACAGGGCAGTGTGAGGACTATGGCAAGTGTGTCTGTACACAGCAGCCATAGCTGGATGACTGGCGAGGTACCACACAGGCAGATGTACAGGGGTGCTCATAGGAAGGCTGCTGGCCATCATGCCCCTGGCAGAAGTGCCACAGCAGGTGTCACCAGATGGATGTTCTGGGCCATCATGGAGGCACAGGCATGTATGGAACATTACACTAGACAGAGTCTGAGGCTCCAGAGGGCTACTCATTCTGCTGTACTTGACAACATCTGTGATCTTGCAGGTGCCCACCGTTATTTTGCAGAGGTCCTGGACAGATGGTTGGGTGAGATGTTGGGAAAACTCGACCATGTGGTGTCTGTGGTAGAGCATGTGCTGGGAGTAGGGTGGTGGCCACGTGAACTTAGGTCAGCAACACCAACAGGTGGAGGTCTACGTGGATGTGCAACAACTCATGGCCATGCCTGTAGTGGCAGTACCAGAACCAGCACTGCAGGAGGGGTGCTATCCACATCACAATGCAGCAGGCCATATGCACATGGTCCTGGCTGGTCCCAACAGGGATGCAGATCCAGTAGACAATTGTCATCATCAGAGAAGAGTACTATATCTGGGCGTCTGCCTGGTACTGCCCATGAAACCCCTGGCAGGCACAGTTCCCGTGTCTGTGGCTGGAGAGAGTGAACTGTACACCCTGCTATCTATGGTCTCCAGCTGTCCAACAAATCCCTGTACAGGGCAGCCACATGGCAGACATGTGTGCATACATACACACACACTTCACCAACACAGCTAGGGCACCTCCATACCTACACACACCACATCTGCACAGCCCATTTAATAAAGAACCCCCCTAACTCACACACATGGTGTCAACCAAATGGCTCAGATTATGCCTCTGGTAAACCAGCAACACACCCTGTGCATATTATGATACCTGTGCCACATCCTTGTCATCCATACTATCGATGCAAGGACATGCTGCTATGGTTCTGATGCACAGGGTGAATGTCCTAAGGTTTAGCAATGTAATATTGTTTAACATGTTTTCAGCTGGAATAATTAATGCTTACACATCAGGGTGTGTAGCTGTCCAGTTATGATGCATTATAGGTGTTATTAACACTGACTGATTGTGGTCTCCATAACATATTCTGTTTGTGTTCTAAGTGTCTATGTGTCAGCAGGATGTTGGTTTGCTGTCCTGTCTTACAAGGGGTGTAGCACTGTGGTGACACATTGACTGTGTCATATCCTGGGTACAGCTGAACACAGGTAACAGGTTGGTATAACAGATAATGCATGTGCCACATGGCTGATAGGTCTGAGGGGTGTATACAGGTGAGTGCATGGTGGCTGCTGTCAGCAGCTCTTCTACAGTGGGCAATTGTAAGTGTACTGAGTGGCACACACCAAATGTCCATGAATCACACACACACACATGCACACACACACACACACACACACACACACACACACACACACACACACACACACACACACAGGCTTTGGAGTTGATGCAACACATAGAGAATACTGTTCACATGGATGTACTTCATTTTGCAGTGAACTCATTTTGGCCTATGTAATTCCACCCAGACCAAGTTTAATGTCATTGATGATGGTACTGGCAGGGTATATGTCATCTTCCCCAATGTAGTGCAGTCCTGGAGTTGGTAAACATAAGTGTGCTGGTGTGGGTGGCACAAGCCCCCACTTTAGTGTGGGGTTGTGTAGAGCCATGCATAGTGTGATTAACAACTACTTAACCTGTTAACATAAACTGTACAGTATAACAGCACACTAAGCAGGGGGATACCCAAAATAATAACCCCAATGTGGGTGACTGTGGCCACAACAACCACACCCATGTATATATACCAACTCATGTATCGCTGTACAGCTGTACAGTGGGGAATAGGGTATTTACACATCTACTACCTGTTTTGCTTGAATGTATTTCCACAAGATGATTGCTTTGAAATGTTACCTTTAGCCAGTTAGTTCTTGGACAAATGATCTCCTGGGACATATATTTTCTGCAAACTGAAGTAGATCCCTTCACATACACAAGCACCTACTTGGCAACACTAAGAGTAGAACCCCTACCTAGGTACTTATTGCTACTAATGTGTTTGACTTTAATTGCACACACCACAGAGCTTTTAGGGTGAGGTGTGTCCCGAGTTTCCTGTTAAGAGAAGAACATCACCAGGCCTTGTACAGTATGGTAATGGGGGATGTACTGGGTGTTAATGAACAATGCATAGTATGACATATTGTCATATACGCATTCACAAACACATACAGTAATAGACGCATTTGACAGACCTGGGTTTAGCAGTGCTAACTACCTTGTCAGTGAGTCCATTCTGTTACAGAGTTTTTGCACACAGCACATGCATCATTGGGCTGGATAGTGTAATCAGTTACCTGTATGGTTGATGGTGACAGCAGTCCTCATTCAGTGGACCTTGGGACATGTACTGGGGGTACCATGGTGTAAAGACAGTATACCCAGCACCCACACCCCACATTGGATATTGTACTCACTGAAACCCATGATAATGCTCTGACATACCCACAATCACACATTGACCAGGACTGCAATACAACCCCTTGTCTATCTAATCAGTGCTACTACAGGGATATGCATTTATTGCACATGCCACAGGGATAGTAGGGTGAGGGTTTGTCATAGCTCTCCTAATGTCAGCAACATCATTATACCTTATAATGTATGGTAAGGTTTATTGTATTTGGAGAATGTGGCCTCAGAATGCTGTCTCCTACAAATATGTACACTCACACACATACACACACTTGCAAGGACTCAGACGGTAACCCACACCTATCTACCCATTTGTAGAACGGTCAAAATGGAAACCAAAAAAACTACTGAAAAACACAAAACTTGCAAGTGTAGTGATAGGACAAAGCTTGTGAAAAGAGCAACGCTGCAACCACTATAAGCAAAATAATTTATTGAGGTAAGCGCTTTCGGTGGTGAAAATATCCCACCTTCATCAGACCAAGAGAAAAGACAGATTGTACACTTTATATAGTCATAAAGTTCAATTAATTAATAAACTAATAACTAACAAGACAATTAAATAATTACGTAATTGCAATTAAAAAATGTATATATGTATATATATATATATATATATATATATATATATATATATATATATATCCCCTTATATGTGTTATAAATATAATAATAAAAAAACATAAAAGATTTTACAACAAATAAAATATCTCACATATATTAATCAGTAATAATAAATAAATATATATTGCACAATAAATTCTGCTAGAATGCCTAAAATATAACTTTAATGAGTGCTAGACGTCCACCCACAAGTTACTTATACCCTAAAATGGCACAAGAAAAATTCATCTAGAATAATAGAATGCAAAAATAAAACTAAGAACACCATATATGTGTATATGATGAACAAAAGTATCACTATGTTCATTAAGTATATGTATTAAGTACATACTAGTTTTACCAAGCTGTATTAAAACATACATATAAAAGTATAACAGCTATAAAAAAAAAATATATATATATATATATATATATATATATATATATATATATATATATAGCTGTACATATATGTGGTACTATAAATTCATCTATTCAATGCTTTCAGTTTTAAGACACTTTTAATTGAAACATAATCATTTATACTGGGGAAAATATATGCAGCAGTTCTAATCTGCCAATATAACTCCTGTTGTTCAAGTAGGAGTTGCCAAGGCCCCCCTCTCGGATCCAAAGGGATCTGATGTACAAATGAGAATAAAAACTCATGAGTTGGGTTACAGAGATTTCTTTGCCAATTCATCTAGTGAGCAGAAGATTGAATGACCAACGTAATGTGAGTAATATAACTGTTCAGCTTAGTTCTTTTGACCAAAAACTGTTTAAATGTCGTAAGCTTCAGCTTGAGGTTGCTTACTTAAACGAATGTCTATCTAAAAAAATCATCCCTAAAGGGTTACGACAGTGGCGATACCCTGCGGGGTTAGTCGCTAACTCTCCTTTTCACTCTGAGTTGCTGGCATTATTTGATAGACAAGCTCTTGACTTTATCAATGCTTTAGTTAACAGGTTATGCATTAGGATGAATGTTTTGACAGATAGACGTCTGACACTTATAAGGGTGCCATTACTACATGACAGCAGCCCTCAATGACATGTCCTAAACACATAGTAGTCTACAGTTAATATCCACTTATCAGATCAATATCCAATAGAAGATACTTAATAACATACAGCTCACACACCAAGAACATGATAGTCAGTACTCAAGAGTCCAGCTTTGCATGCAGAAGTGTATGGTTCCAGTACTACAATCTGCAATCTACTCTTACTTGGAAAAGCACTGTTCAATGCAGTAATGTAATGATACAATACATGCAAGTGTGACTGCATATAACCTGGGATACTACCCATATATGAAACACATACAAAGAGAAAATATTGTGGTACTAGCCATGTATACTCAGGTGTCCCATACAGTATACTCAAACCCAGAAGCATATTATGTACATGGAATTAAATACACTTATTAAATATGTCATAATCCTGCTATTTTATTAGACTGGAATATGATTACATGTTACCAGGGCTGAGCTATGCTTAGCAGGTGTAAGCATTGCTTAAATGTAAATGGTAAGCAGATTTGCACACTGGTAAGCGAAGCCTACATGGTGTAAGTGCCTTTTCGTTTAACCGTATGTTAGTACCACTTACCGTCGCACAAACCTGCATAAAGCTGCTCAAAACTGCCGTAACTACTCTTTATCCAACAGTCCTTGTTCTACACTAGCAAAAAAATAAACAGCCCTTGTAGGTCTAGACCCAGGACCCTGTAAACTATAGTCACAGCAGTTAACCACTAAGCCACCTGAGCTGTGAAGATGTCTGTTGTTTTTTTTTTTCAAATATATCATTCAGTACACCTACTGAATAGTAGTGAACAACTGCTTTGACTACTATAATTGTTTAGTACTTGTAAGTGAAAATAGTGTTGAATCAGTCATGTTTTTATATCGAAATATGCACATAACAGATAAATATGGTGGGATACATCTTGAAGGTATGTACAACACTCATGTTTACATATAACAAGGATATGGATATATATATATATATATATATATATATATATATATATATATATATATATATATATCCATACATATGTAGATATATGTATACATGTACATACGCACATATATATTTAGAAGGAGGAGAAGAAGAGGGGGAAGGCATGCCCAAATGCAGGAAGAGAGGAGAAAGGTTAGGAGTGTGGTAGTGAGGGTAGAAACTTTGAATGTTGGCAGTATGACTGGTATAGGAAGAGATCTAGAAGATATGATAGACAGAAAGAAGGTTGATATATTGTGTGTGCAAGAGACCAGGTGAAAAGGAAGTATGGCCAGGTGTATTGGAGGTGAGTTCAAATTGTTCTATCATGGTGTGGATGGGAGGAGAAATGGGGTAGGTGTTATCCTGAAGGAACAGTATGCCAAGAGTGTTTTGGAGGTGAAAAAAGTGTCAGAGTGATGTTTATGAAGCTGGAAATTGATGGTGTAATGATGAATGTTGTTAGTGCATATGCTCCGCAAGTTGGGTGTACGATGGATGAGAAAGAAAAATTTGGAGTGAGTTGGATGAAATGGTGATGACTGTACCCAAGGGTGAGAGAGTAGTGATTTGAGCAGATTTCAATGGGCATGTTGGTGAAGGGAACAGTGGGGATGAGGAAGGGATGGATAGGTATGGTGTTAAGGAAAGGAATGCAGAAGGTCAGATGGTAGTGGATTTTGCAAAAAGGATGGACATAGCTGTGGTGAATACATATTTTAACAAGAGGGAGGTGCATAGGATGACATACAAGAGTGGAGGGAGATGCACACAGGTGGATTATATCCTATGCAGGAGGGCCAGTTTGAAGGAGATTGGAGACTGTAAATTGATGACAGGGGAAAGTGTACTTAGGCAGCATAGAATGGTGGTCTGTAGAATGACGTTGGTGATCAAGAAGAGGAGGAGGAGTTTGAGGGCGGCACCAAGGATATGAATCTGGAGGTGGAAATTGAAAAGGGGTGATCATTAGGTGGGGTTCAGAGTTGAGTTAAGACAGGCACTGGGTGGCAGTGAAGAGTTACTGAAGAGCTGGGTAATTACAGCAGAGCTAGTAAGGGAGACTGCTAGAAAGGTGCTTGGTGTGACATCTGGACAGAGGAAGGAGGACAAGGAGGCCTGGTGGTGGAATGAGGAAGTACAGGAAAGTATACAGAGAAAGAGGTTGGTGAAGAAGAAGTGGGGTTGTTAGAGAGATGAAGAAAGTAGATAGAAGTATAAGTAGATTAGGTGCATGGCAAAGAGAGAGGTGGCAAAGGCTAAGGATAAGGCGTATGAAGAGTTGTATGAAAAGATGGACACTAAGGAGGGGAAAAGGGACCTGTACCAATTGGCTAGACAAAGGGACCAAGCTAGGAAAGATGTGCAGCAGGTAAGGGTGATAAAGGATAATGAGGGAAATGTACTCACAAGCGAGGAGAGTGTGTTGAACATATTGAAATTTGAGGGGCTGATGAATGAAGAGAATGAGCGGGGGAAAGAAAGAAGGTTGGATGATGTGGGGATAGTGAATCAGGAAGTGCAATGGATTAGCAAGGAGGAAGTAAGGATAGCTATGAAGAGGATGAAGAATGGAAAGGCTGTTGGTCCAGTTGACATACCTGTGGAAGGTTAGAGGTGTTTAGGAGAAATGGCAGTGGAATTTTTAACAAGATTGTTTAATGAAATCTTGGATGTCTGAGGAGTGGAGAAAAAGTGTTTTGGTACCGACTTTTTAGAATAAGGGTGATGTGCAGAGCTGTAGTAACTACAGAGGGATAAAACTGATCAGTCACAGCATGAATTTATGGGAAAGAGTAATAGAAGCTAGGTTAAGAAGGGAGGTGATGATTAGTGATTAGCAGTATGGTTTCATGCCAGGAAAGAGCACTACAGATGCAATGTTTGCTCTGAGAGTGTTGATGAAGAAGTACAGAGAAGGTCAGAAGGAGTTGCATTGTGTCTTTGTGGACTTAGAGAAAGCATATGACAGGGTGCCTAGAGAGGAGTTGTGGTATTGTATGAGGAAGTTGGGAGTGGCAGAGAAGCATGTAAGAGTGGTACAGGATATGTACAAGGGTAGTATGACAGTGGTGAGATCTGCAGTGGGAGAGACAGATGCATTTAAGGTGGAGGTGGGATTACATCAAGGATCAGCTGTGAGCCCTTTCTTATTTGCAGTGGTGATGGACAGGTTGTCAGACAAGATCAGACAAGAGTCCTCGTGGACTATGATGTTTGCAGATGACATTGTGATATGTGGTGAGAGTAGGGAACATGTTGAGGAGACCCTGTAGAGGTGGAGATATTCTCTGGAGAGGAGAGGAATGAAGGTCAGCAGAACTAAGACAAAATATATGTGTGAATGAGAGGGATGATAGAGGAATAGTGAGGATGCAGGGAGTAGAGTTGGCGAAGGTGGATGAGTTTAAATACTTGGGATCAACAGTTCAGAGTAATGGGGAGTGTGGAAGAGAGGTGAAGAAGAGAGTACAGGCAGGGTGTAGTGGGTGGAGAAGAGTGCCAGGAGGGATTTGTGACAGATGAGTACCAGTAATAGTGAAAGAGAAGGTCTACAAGAGGGTAGTGAGATCAGCTATGTTATATGGGTTGGAGACAATGACAGTGACAAAAAGGCAGGAGTCAGAGATGGATGTGGCAGAGTTAAAGATGTTAAGATTTGTACTGGGTGTGATGAGGGTAGACAGGATTAGGAATAAGTATATTAGAGGGTCAGCCTAGGTTGGACGGTCTGGAGACAAAGCCAGAGAGGAGAGATTGCATTGGTTTGGACATGTGCTGAGGGGGGATGCTGGGTATATTGGGAAAAGGATGCTAAGGATGAAGCTGCCAGGTAAGAGGAAAAGAGGAAGTGCTAAGATAAGGTTTATGGATGTGGTGAGAGAGAACATGCAGGTGGTTGGTGTGACAGCGCAAGATGCAGAGGACAGGAAGAAATGCAAACAGATGATCCACTGTGGCAACCCCTAATGGGAACAGCCGAAAGAAGAAAAAAAATTATATATATATATATATATATATATATATATATATATATATATATATATATATATATATATATACACATACACACACACACACACACACACACATAATATATATATATATATATATATATATATATATATATATATATATATATATAGATAGATAGATATATATAAAATGTATGCCCATAACATGTACTGGAGTCATACCTCAGCACCATAAGTCACAACCTCTTAGTGCAAGGGAATGTAATGTAAGTATTGCAGTTATAAATGTAGAATGCTGCTACAGTAACAGGGGTTGTGTCAGCAGACCTGTTGTGTAGGAAGTCACTTCTGATACTGACATGTACCCCATCAGTTACTGACAGGCATCATAAAATCATCATAGTGAAGTACCACACAAATCACAGTAATGATACTGTGGAATACAGCAGAAATATGACCAATAAACATGGACAGTCTGAAACAATCTGGTCAGTCCAGAGGTATACACAGAACTCCTTAGTGCAAGAAGTGTGGACCAAGCCTGACAAAGGGGATGTTTACAGCCACGAAAATGGGGATATCACACAAATACTGGAATAGAGAAGCTCACACAGTTGATGCATTCACACCCTCCTGTCTGAACTAACACATATTAATCAGAGGAGCAGAAGTCCCAAGTCCACATACTTCCCACTAGTTAGAGACATACATCTTCACAGCAACGCACTGCTTTTTCAGAAATACACAACACATATGGTGGCCAGGTTTCCTATTACGCGATCGAAGATACTGTTCTTCGAATGGGTAATAGTCTAAGTGAAAACATTGCAAACACTAAACCGTGAGCGGCCACATATGCAAATGTTTTCCGAGGGAAAAAATTCAGTTGGCCATTCTCGCGGTCTGCCCTGTTCCTCAATGTTGAGCGATCTCGGAGTTGGTATATTTAGTTAAGGGGTGGGAGGGGTGCAGCCCCCCACGTTGGGGGGTCGGGAGGGCGAAGCCTCCTACAGGGTGGGAGGATGGCAGAATGGTTAAAGTGTTTACGTTGCAGACACAAGGTGCAGGGTTTGATTCTCTCACATACTTGGCTTAAAGGCTAATGGCCCTGCAGGGCAAATAGCCTAGTACTAATCTATGAACCTATGAACATGGTCAAGCTGCTGCCTATGCGAAACAGATGTACTTTTCCACATCCACCAGAGGGGGGGGCAGAGAGAGAGAGAGAGAGAGAGAAAGTATGAAAGGAAGGGAGTAAGAGCCAAGCGTGTTTGTGTATGATCCGTGGGTGGAGAGTGGTATCAGCGTATTATAACTGTTGCCTATATTGTTTACTAATCCATACTTTCACATAATAATTGCACATGGCTGTACACATTTATGGCTGTGGATTGTCTACAACAACTTCTACAGTGTTTGAAAACTATTGGCCTTGTAATGCAGACATTGGGACATATAGGTCCTCAATATAATGATGTAGCAAAACCCACACTGCAATGGATCCTGTCATTACACAATCACCCCAACACCCACATAGGATGCTGATAACACACACACAAACACACACTTACCAGTACTGAGTTTCAAACCCCTACCTGACTATGTATTGCTATTACATTGTTACAGTTATTGCACACGTCACAGAGCTTACATGTTGGAGAGCTGTCCAAAGTTATCTTTGAAGAAGAGTGACATCAGTAGCAGTGCTAAAGGAGGAGGAAGGAAAGTGTAGTAAGTGTGAATGTCCACAAAAATCAGGTGTCAACAAAGACAGATACACACTCTCTCACAGAAACACACACATTATCACAGTTGGCAGGATCAGGATTAGAACTCCTACCTAACTAGTTTTCTACACTATAGTATTACACACATATTGCAAGTGCCACACAGCTGATAGGGCTAAGACTTGACCAGAGAGTTATTTCAAGGTGACTGACATTAGCAGGAGTGCTAACATGGGCAATGGGAAGTGGAATTTGTGTGAATGGGCCATAAACCATTCCTCTGGAAACACACACACACACTAAGTCATACACAACTTTATATTTGACAGGACTGGGTATACAAATGCTAGATGAATACTGATTTGTACTATCGTGTTACACAGTTATCACAAGCACCACAGACACTATAGGGCTGAGGGCTACCAAAAGCAATGTCTACAGTGACTGACATCATCACATCAGTACAATTGGATGTGTGGTGGGTGGGACAGGCCTCATGATGGAAATCTATCTGTCACTGTCTGTCTCTCTCTTCCCCACATCTCTGTGTGTGTATGTTTGACATATTATAGTGTGTTGGCCTTGGATATGTGTGAGTATTCCTATCCAATGTGTGTGCAAAGCATGAATGGTGTACATTGTGGTGTGTGTGCACAGACATCTGCGACTGACAGATATGTATAGTCCACTGTATTGTCAGACATGGGCTTCATTTCTCTAAGTGTAGGAGCATGCCCAGTATGACCTTCTGTATTGAGTGTGTGACTCCATTTCAGGTAGGTTGTACTCCATTTCAGGTTTTGGTGTTCTGCACCTACAGCTAGCAACCTGTTTCTGCAGGATATCTGTAGATAGGTTGACAATATGGAGTCATAATGGGCGACAGATAGTGGGATACTGTAACTATTGCATCTGCGCTGCTTGTGTTACATGGTTGGTGTTAGCAGAGATATTCAGGCATATGTACTGTTTTACACTGTGATGTATTATATCATTAAGTACGGACAGATATATTTATTTGCTCACAGTTATTTCCTGGGACATACAAGATGAATGAAGCTTTGTCCAGTATTGTGGTCTGCAGCCTTCATATTCTTGCACACTCATGCCACTCTGGAGGGGTAGCTGCAGACACTTGCTCATGGGTCTGTGTAAATGGTCCAGCACCTTGGTACTATGGTGGCTGAGGATCCCTACTTGTACATATATCGACATAACAGAATGGCCATATCCTGCTGTGGCCATAACTCTCAGCTGTACAGATTCATCCAGGTTACCCAGAGGCAGGGCTCATATATCTGGTCAGTTCAACTTCACATTGTGGTTTATGAGCAGGTTTGTAGCCACCCATTACTGGGTTTGCAGGCAGGGATAATATGGGGACACATTACAGTTTCAGACTTCACACACTCCATGACGTCCATGCTTCTACAACACCCTCACTCTGTTATTCTATCCTCTTCCTAACATTATGTGAGTGATATCCGAGAAGTCTCCCTATAGTTGTCCCATCATCTCAGTGGTATTTAGGAGTTGGTCCACAGCTCATGCAGTAGGACATGGTGGGCATGCTACTGGGATTTGTCAACATGGCCTTGTGTTCTGTTGATTGTGTTATGTTGTTAGTTGGGACCCCATGCAATAACATACATTGGCATTACGGGTAAGGTACAGGCCTTTGACAGAGGACTGTAGGCCATTTGGTAGTGATGCAGGCCATCTGTAGCAGGCCAGTGCATTCTGTCACTCCTACATTCCCAGGCTGTGAGCCACTGGATTCCCCTGGGGTGACAGGGTAAATGTGCAAGGTGTTAAAGGCAATAGTTCCTGTCCATATTAATCCATTGGTCTGGATGCTGGCAGGGTGCTGCTTACAGCTAGAGACACATGGCATGGGACACCTCTTCAGCATGCTGCATTCTGTGGGTATTCCCATACAGAAGTGGGGGTCATACTGCACTCATTCCTAACAGCAAGGATATGACATGTGATAAACCTGTGGCTGATGTTGGGGTGAGCTGAGTGCATGTGTGATATGGAAGCTTCTTGCAGCTAACTCACAGATATACCCAGAACATTCCCCTTATGCTGCCTTGTGCAGGGACATAGGCAGTCTCTCATTACTTCATAACTGTGCCTTTTGTGGTCTGCCACTGATTGGTCAGACTGCATCAGTATTCCATACTACACAGACAATTAATGTGCTGCTAACCTGTATGTGCAATTCCAAAGGTGTGTGCAGTTGACAGTTACATTTTATGTACTCTGTCTAGGGTACTTCCACCTGTGTACTGTGTGTATGTCTGGGCCCACATTCATGGCATGTCCATCTGACATACTGACAGCCGAACAGTGAGTATGGATGACTGCTGACATGGGTATTGCTGTGAAGCATTGTGGTTGGCACTGCAGTTGTCAGAACATGGCCCTGTCATCAACAGTACTGGCCATAGGCCACTGAGACACAACTCTCCATGCCTACATGCTGACCACTACCAGACAGTATTGAACACACAACAACCTAACACACAGACCCCTGCATATTGTACAGATGCAACAATCTATCCTGTAGATTGGGCCAGCTCAGGTAATCTGTGCTCCACTGTTATCAAACCCAGACGTACATGTTACCGCATTTCTACGTAGGATTGTGGTGGGGGCACACCTGATGACTTTAAGCATCTTCTATGACTGTACTGGTATTTCAGGTACTCTGTTGGCTTCCATTTCATTTTGTATTCTGACCTATTGTGCAAACTGAAGGCATATCAGTAGAGTACAGATCTTAGGTTTTATTGACCTACATTTCAGTTTCAGACTTCTTACCCTTCAGAACTAACATACAACTGCCAGACCTATTGTAGTCTGTCTGTGTAGGTCTGGGGGGGGGGGCTGTTCACCATTGCTATCAATTGTAGGCCTTAGCCCAGCCTTTGTTTATGGTCATCTAGACTTGTCCTGCTGGCTGCGGCTGGTTTTGGGTATGTGAGCCTCACTGACATGCATGTGTGTGTCCTATGGACACACATTTGGGCCACCACATGTACTGCAGTGAGATTTTTCACCTTGTCTAGTGCTGCCTAGTATGCTGACACCAGTATTTGTTATGGATTTCATGCTGCCCATATAGGTGTCCACTATCTGCTGCCACCCCATTCAGCCACCCGATTCCCTTGCATGCTCACTTCCATACCATAGATACAACTATCAGAATGTACTACACCATTCAGCAACTGATAGGAAGAGCGACTTACCTTGTGGCTGTGCCAGTATTGAGGATGGTGCTGGAGGGCTGACATTGTCAGATACACATAGTACACTCCCTATACATGGTAAAGCACAGGTAGTGTCATGTTTGGCATCCCTTTTACTGTATGTGCGAGTCAGAGAGAGGCGTCATTCCCTTGGTCACTACCATGTCATTTGTGTACATGTAGCTGGAGAGTACTGCAAGGCTCCACCGGATAGGTCCAGGCAGCGGAACCATGACTTGAGCATGCCAAACGCACACTCTATTATGATTCTGGTTTGTGCGTGTGCATCATTATGGAGTTCTTGTTCAGGTGTGTGTGCATTTCTGATGGGTGTCATCAGCCACGACTCCAGTGCATAACCAGTCTCCCTCACTAGGTGGCCATATCGGATGTCCCCACTGGCAAATAACTGGTACAGCTGTGTCATATGCCAGATGTGGGAGTTGTGATAGCTTCCAGGGTTGCCAGCACACACATTCAAGATAATTCCCTAGGCATAGCACATGACCTGGCAGTTGATGGAGGGGAATCCCTTGCTGTTTATGTAGACCCTACCCCATTCACTGGGTGGTACTTTAATGTGCATGTGCATGCAGTCTATAGCACCCACTACTTCAGGGTCTTCTGCTATTTGGTGGAAGAGATGCATATTGCTGGTCAATGCCTCACGGGTGTTGAGGAAATATATGTGCTATGAACTGCTGGAGTCCCCTTGATGCTGATGCCTGTGAGATCCCCATGATATCCCCAGTTGCCCTTTGCAAGGTACATGTGGCTAGTGTTCTTAAGCCTACACATACCTTGGTATCCACTAGGATGGGTTGCCCTCTATTGGTTCTGTGTCTGAGGCGTGGCCAGCACAGCTCAACAATTTGCTGTAGAATGTCCCTGTCCACCCTATAACGCTCCACTATCTCCAGCTCATGTAGCCTCTGGTACATTACCCTGGGTTTGTACACTCTTCTCCTTCTCCTCACTGTGGGTTGGTCATCAGCATTCACATCCTCACCGCCCTCAGCCTCTTCCACATATTGATGTATGAGAGCAACAGCAGCTCCTAACATTTTGTTAGTTTTGTCAGGTAAAATGTCCCCGTCTGTGTACACCGGTGATGTAGAGTTTGTGGGAAAAATCAGACTGGAAGGTGTTTGCATAGTTTATATAGTGTTGAAAAAAAGAAAAATGGAACGAATACAACCAGGAAAAATACGCCAAAGTGGAACCAACAAATAACGCTAGTCGAAGATAAAATCCAAAATGCTTTTCTGTTTGTTAGCGCTTTCATGCAATGAGATACATGCACTTCTTCAGACAAACCTATTACTTAAGTAATATATACTCCCACTAATTTTAATTAATAGAATAATTAAATAATTAACTTAGTTAAATAAACAACCCTATACAATTTAAACTTCATAATAAAATACTTAAAAATAAGTACAATAATTATGTTCAATTATAAACTTGGCCAAACATTAAAAAGAAAATAAAAATAAAAATACAGACTGAGATGGTTAAAAAGATCTACTACTTAGACCAAACTCAATATTTACTTTCCAAATATTAGAAAAGTAAGAATAGAATTTACATCCTTAATTAACACCAGCTAGGTATCAAAAAACCTTATTGTATAATTAGAATGTTTTTTTAAAAAAATGTTTTTTTGAAAAATAAACATAATTAAACTTCTTTACAATGTAAAGTCATCTACTTCATCTCATAAGCGCTCTTAACTTTAATAAACATTTTATAGAGCACATTTCATTAATTCCTGGTTGGACATAGGCATTAGTTTTGAGTTGCCACAACAACTCATATTCTTCTAGTTTAAGGTGCCAAGGTCCACCCCTAGGATTCAGATCTATTTTTTGTACAACAGTAAATAAAAAACTGTGGGTTTGGTTTTCAACAATGTGTTTCGCCAAAGCGTTTGTTACTACTCCCTTAGTAATTGCATATAAGTGCTCATATATTCGCTGTTTTAAATGGCTTTCAGTTTTCCCCAGGTAGAATGCAGAGCAAATTTTGCAAATAGCAAGGTAGACTACTCCTTGACTGTTACAGTTACACCTATTATTTATATGATATTTTACACCCCGAATTAAGAAGGTGGTCCCTGTTTTAATATATTTGCAATATCTACAACGGCCACACTTGTACATGCCATTGTTGAACTTGTATTCCCTAAGTGGACGTTCCAACAGGGTTTTTAAAGAAGGTGCCTTCTTGAAAACAACTAGTGGTTTCAATCCTAAGATGTTACTAATATGTACATCCTGGATGATAAATTCCCAATTATTATTGAGAATACGTCTTGTCTCAAATGATGATTCATTAAATTGGGTTAGGAGACAAGTACTGTAATCTGCTTGCGTTCTACTCACATTTATTGTTGGGTTCACTTCACTAGTCAAGCTTTCATTTCCTAAAAGACTAAAAATGTAATCTGTCTTTAATATAGGTCCCAGCAAACCAGTACATCTTTTGTGCGTAACCTCCCGAATGACAGAGTTAACTAGCTTGCCTGGGTACCCTCTGTTCAGAAACATTACTGCTAACTTATGACATTCTTCATCTAATGTTATTTCATTGGAGCACATACGAGAGGCTCTCACTACTTGACTTTTCACCACCCCTTTCTTTTGAAAAAAGGGGTGGCAACTAGAAAAGTGAAGGAAAGGATTACTGTAATGGGGTTTACGATAAACACTAGTACAAAATATGCTTTTCTCCAAGTCTTTTTGAATCAAAATTTAAGGGTGGTGAAGATGTAGCAAAAAAGCTCATTGGAGTCATGAACTCATTTATTCCTTTTCTGACTTTCACTTATAATTTTGACAATACTTCGATAAATTATTTAGACATTTTGATTCAAAAAGACTTGGAGAAAAGCATATTTGAACCCAACAATAAATGTGAGTAGAACGCAAGCAGATTACAGTACTTGTCTCCTAACCCAATTTAATGAATCATCATTTGAGACAAGACGTATTCTCAATAATAATTGGGAATTTATCATCCAGGATGTACATATTAGTAACATCTTAGGATTGAAACCACTAGTTGTTTTCAAGAAGGCACCTTCTTTAAAAACCCTGTTGGAACGTCCACTTAGGGAATACAAGTTCAACAATGGCATGTACAAGTGTGGCCGTTGTAGATATTGCAAATATATTAAAACAGGGACCACCTTCTTAATTCGGGGTGTAAAATATCATATAAATAATAGGTGTGACTGTAACAGTCAAGGAGTAGTCTACCTTGCTATTTGCAAAATTTGCTCTGCGTTCTACATGGGGAAAACTGAACGCCATTTAAAACAGCGAATATATGAGCACTTATATGCAATTACTAAGGGAGTAGTAACAAACGCTTTGGCGAAATACATTGTTGAAAACCAAACCCACAGTTTTTTATTTATTGTTGTACAAAATATAGATCTGAATCCTAGGGGTGGACCATGGCACCTTAAACTAGAAGAATATGTGTTGTTGTGGCAACTCAAAACTAATGCCTATGTCCACCCAGGAATTAATGAAATGTGCTCTATAAAATGTTTATTAAAGTTAAGAGTGCTTATGAGATGAAGTAGATGACTTTACATTGTAAAGAAGTTTAATTATGTTTATTTTTCAAAAAAACATTTTTTTAAAAAAACATTCTAATTATACAATAAGGTTTTTTGATACCTAGCTGGTGTTAATTAAGGATGTAAATTCTATTCTTACTTTTCTAATATTTGGAAAGTAAATATTGAGTTTGGTGTAAGTAGTAGATCTTTTTAACCATCTCAGTCTGTATTTTTATTTTATTTTCTTTTCAATGTTTGGCCAAGTTTATAATTGAACATAATTATTGTACTTATTTTTAAGTATTTTATTATGAAGTTTAAATTGTATAGGGTTGTTTATTTAACTAAGTTAATTATTTAATTATTCTATTAATTAAAATTAGTGGGAGTATATATTACTTAAGTAAATGCAATAGGTTTGTCTGAAGAAGTGCATGCATCTCACTGCATGAAAGCGCTAACAAACAGTAAAGCATTTTGGATTTTATCTTCGACTAGCGTTATTTGTTGGTTCCACTTTGGCGTATTTTTCCTAGTTTATATAGTGTGCTAGCCTGTTCCATGTGTAATTGGCTGATTCTGATACATTTCACCTGACAGGTATGCTAGCTCTCCTTGATTGCCTTCCTACTGCTGTTTTCCCTTCCTATTGCCTTCTGTTTAAGACCCGAGGTGCAGCACACATACCCAGTGCTTAGATGTGAACAGAGTTGCTATTTCCTGTTTTTTTTTTTTTTTGTTTGTTTAAAATCTGGTGTGTGGCGCGCACACCCATTTAGGCAATGTAAACACTGCTGGGCAGCCTCAGACACACCCCCTTCCTTAGCTATACTTAGCTAAGGACAAACAAGGGCCACAAAGCTCCAATAAGCTTACAGCATGCACGACACTCTCCCTTATGAGGTCATCTACCTTTTATACTTATACACGGTTGTGTGCAAGCTAACACTGAGAGGAAATATGTGATTCAGTATCAATCCCCTCATTTGCATAAAACAGAATGCTAATTCCTAGTTACCACACTCACGCTGAGCCTTCCCCCTTAGAATCCACTATTCCCTGGTATTGTTGTCTTATGCATGCCATTGACTATTATGGCAAAATGTTGATTTGGGTTTAAAAGCTTATTTCCAACTTTTTTTCTTATTTTCAGGCTGATCCCGTTTGCGTACCACTGTCCTACTCTTAAATGGCTAAAATTGGTCCCAAAAAAAAGTTATTTTTTATAATTTTGCAACTATTTCTCATGCCAATGGCAATATATTTGGCCATTGGCATGCCTACTACATTGAATTCATGCTTTCTTTGTAGCTGTCATGCCTCCGTTTTGTAATTTGCAGAAATGTATTCAGTTAGTAACCAAATACTTTTCTGCAGGTTACACTATTCCTGCACAGACGCCTGCCTGCTTCCTGGATTGCTAATTCACCTCATTTGCATGGTTTTCACCAGCAAATTAGGTAATTAGCATATAGCAGTTGTGTCCGTGCAGGAATAGTGTAGGAACGCTCGTGCACGTCCTGGGAGCTCATTCCTGGATTACTCAATGGCCATATTGTGAGCAGCAGCTCTTGCACTATTCTTGCACTCTGTGCAGAGCTTGCTGAATCCGGGGGAATATTAATCCATCAGCTCAGCCAATATTAAGTAATTTTACAGGTAGATTAAAAAAACTGTCAGAAATGAGAAATGACATTAGATTAAAAAATCGTAAGCTATTAGACTTTTTTATAGAATTGCTACTGGCAGTTTTGAGATTGAACCACTTTTGTCTAAAATGAACAAAATGACATTAATTTTAAATACTAAATTAAATGTTAAATATTGGAATTATTTATGAAAAATAACCTTAGTGATGCTGATAATGAAGAACACAAGGAGTTAATACTAAAATCAGTAGGTTCGACTTCTTGTAATTCTTCTTCTTCTTTCGGCTTTTTCCCGGTTAGGGGTCGCCACAGCGGATCACCTGTCTGCTCATGATTGGCAGTGGAGTTTTACAGTGTCGAGTTGCCAGCCCAGCGCCCAACCTTCCACAGAAGGCACACACATGCACACACTCACACCTATGGCCAATTTAGAGTGTCCAATCCACCTACAGCATGTCTTTGGGATGTGGGAGGAAACCGGAGCACCCGGAGGAAACCCACACGACCACAGGGAGGACATGCAGACTCCACACAGAAGGTACACCAGCCGAGGATTGAACCGGAGAACCGCTTGCTGTGAGGCAGCAATGCTAACCGTTGCACCACTGCGGCCAGGTTCGACTTCTTGTAATGTTTATTAATATATTTTTACATGGAAATATCTAAATAGAATATTTATTACACTTTATAAATTAAGTAGAATGTATAACTTAGATTATTCTCTTTGTTGGAGATATAAACAATAATTAAAAGCTGATTAGTGTTATATATTTTATACATTTTGCAAACATAAGGAATATTGGGAAGATTTTCAAAATTTTCTTCTGGTATTATGGTCAGAAAGATGTATCATTTCTGAATCTTTAATTTTAACTAATGCACCAATTCTTCTAAATCAAGAAAATTATATTAAACTGAAAAAAGATACATACCTCCTAACATTAAAGAATGTATTAATTTGGTCACAGTAATCTGTAAGAGATGGATTGCCATTGCTTTATTAAGAACAAATGAAAGGAAAAAAATTAGTGAGGGTTGGACACATTTAAAATTATTACATAATATACAACTGACTATAATTTGTGGATAAACAATATGTATTTTACAAATAAAATGAAAACAAAACTTGTTATTTTAATTATTTTATTTGTTTCTGTATATACTTTTATGTTGTTGTTCCTGAATATTGTAACTACTGTTTATTGAAAATTCAAAAAAATGTTGGTGGAAAAATTACAGGACTAAACTCCTTAACTTAGCCAGATAGATTAAAAACATTCACTTTACTCTAGCTTATATAAACTTCAGCATATTGACTTTTGCTTAACCTTCCATGCTTTGAAAGCCCTCTACTAATATGACTCATTCTTTTTTGGAAAACTGTTAATGCTATGAACACCTCCTCTAAATATCTCAGTCTTCCTCCAAATATAAATAGAGGTTATCAGTATGATGGACAGGTAGCCCAATGTATCCCCTTCCTATGGAATAAACTTTGCTTACAACTCAAATAAACAATACATTGGCTACCTTTAAAACCAGTCTTGATGACTGGATGAGTATATGAAAATTCGTCTCTTGGGGTATGTATTGTTTCTCTCCATGATAACAGTAGCTAATTTGTTTACACATTTTCTGTGGTGCACCAGCTAGCTTTCTCAATGATCACCCAGATCACTTGCCTTGTAATAACCACTGAATCTTGAGCCTGTGACAGGTCCATGGTCACTAACTGTGTTTACAAGTATAGATGAGCCATTGCATCTATGTGGTATACTTGTAATGATAGCATCTGAAACTTTGCTACTATCTTGGCCAGGATTTATCCTAATTGAATTGCTGACTACTTGGGACAAGATACAAAAGGACAGGTACCTACTGAGATGAACTTCACTAGGTCCAAATTATTTGAGGTTACAGCCCTAAGTTAGAGCCTTTCTGCAGAGTATAAGTAAAGGATTTCAAGTTATCTATACAGTAGAGGAAGGTGTGATCATCCTCATACTGAAAAAGTGACGTTTCATATATTCATTCATTATATTTGCAAATGAAAAGTATAAGTTACTCTATACATGTCTCAGTCAAGTACCTTACAGATATGGAAATAAATTGGTTTTCCGGCATGCTGCTAATCCTTTGCACTGTTGATTACCAGGCAAGTGTACCTCAGGCAAATACACCCTCTTATAAAACTATTGAATAAGCAGTAGATAATGTTCTATATCATATGTCTAGATACAGTCGAGAAACATTGCCACTACATAATGATATCGCTTCATGTTCTTGCCAAATGTTTTTCCTTATTTCTTTAGTACATAGTTAATCTAGACTATAAAAGCCCCTTTCAATCATGACCCTCTTACAAATAACAAAAGTATAGAATAAAGTAACTATATTTACTCATTAGAAATGTGGAGCACAATATATAAATGTGCAGTAAAAACAGGCATACAAATATTGATTATTCTTACTGATATTTTTAACTTGTTTTAACATTTAGTCTAGTAATGGATCCTCTGTACCTTGACCTGGTCAGCAATACTCTTTGTCTGTGACAGAATATAATGTTCACCAAGGTAGTGTACTAACTACAGGCTAACTTTGTTTTCTAGTAATTTGACAAAGGAAGTCATTATGTTGATTGGCCAAAAGATTTCAGCATTAGAGTGTTTACCATCATTATGTGCCAGAATTATATTGTTTTTCTTCCAAACAGTAGGTACCTTATACTCCAATAAACGTGTATTTATTAATATTGAAACAGGGAAGACAATGAAGATGATATAAACTGATGATCATGGTTCAGACCATCAATTCTGCAGAACAATGACTCAAATATGCCCATTCCAAAAACATCAGAATCCGTAAAACTAAACATATTGCAGTTAGCATTTTTGCAGAGGGGTAAGAGTCAGTGGCACCACAGTGTGGGGCATGTGCCACCACCCATACTTTATTATTAAGACATCAAGGTCACATGAAGCTGACCATGACTAAAATACTCTGATTGAAAAACATACATTTCAATTCTGTGCCCAAGCTTTGCAATAGTAAACTGAGAATAATTAAATAAAAGGTGTGGAGACAGATTCCCCACATCAGGGTTGAAGGAGTCCCTCCCCAGTGTTGCACTGATATTGAATAGAATTAAAGATAATACAACATTCTTCAGTATATTTTATAGACAGATTAATGTTTTTATCTTCCTGATATTTTCATCTTTGGCATTTTCATTTCAATGCTTTAGTTAGTTTTACTGCCATCTTCACTGAATAGTAGGGATCCCAAGTTTAGGGTAATATTTTCTTTAAAAACTGCTGGTGAGGTTATCACTGTAGACAGATTCATAATACATTCCTTTAAAAAGCAGACTTTTCATTAATATTATTATTGTTATCTGCTATATGATATATCTTCTTGAATTATTTTCAGCATTGTCTCTACCAAAGTTGGTTCGTGCTCTTCAGTAAGAATAGAAGAATTAGTCTTAAAGTTATTAATACTTTTCTAATTTGTATTAAGAGATAAAAGGTTAGCAATAGAAATTATGATTAACAAGATATGCATGTCCTTTCAGGAATCGCTTAAACTTCTATGGGGACTGTGCCCTTCCAAGACAGACACCCTCTGTAGATGATGGCTGTTTTATTTTAGCAAATCTATTAAATAAATCCATGAATCCTTGATAAGCAAATAGGAGTCATTGTCCTCCAGATGTTTAACCCATGACCTTTGGTATTCATGAAGGGTTGCTCTAATATGACATATGCTTCCTCATACAGCACAAGTTATGTAATCAATGATAATAGCTCCTTGTCCATATGCGGCAAAAGGGATTATCAGATACCTGCACTGTTGGAAAACTTTTCAGACATACTCCTCTCTTTCACCACCAAATTTACAATTAGAATATGGCCTATTTAATCAATTTTAATCATGATTAGTTTAAAGACACCTCCCCTTTTTCTCTTCTTCCACCCTCATCCCTCTGTTTTTATACTTCTCTTTTACATCTCTTTTACTTTTTTCCATTACTACCTTTTCCTTTAGCAGACTCCCTTCCCACTTTATTTTATCCAGCCTATACTGTACTTTTTCCCTCTGTCTTAGCTTTTTTGATCATCATCTTAAGAAATTGAAAGTTGTGTATTTTACTTCATAGTTGCATCTGTGCTTAGATTTAGAAGACCTGTAAGCTGTTATTTATTAGTTTGCTTTTCTAGAAGGCCTGATTTATTAATATCATGTTCACCTTTTTATGTACTTTCTATACACAGTATAGTCAAGCATGATTGCTTTTATTATAATTCGTCTGTACTTTCATTGTTTACCAATACATCTGTTGCATATTGGGTCACAATCCTGTTTCTATACCTCTGTTCCCTGTACGTCATGTGCATAGCTATACTTTATGATGTAAGTTAGTATACCTTAAATAATTATGTTGTTTCATCTTATATGATTAATTCTGTAATTATGTCATTGTTTCATATGCTAATGTATATGCTGTGTTGGTGAAATGTATTCTTATCAGGACTTGATATATTATGTTTAGCTGCCCCTCAGACCTCCACTGCAAATGGGCTATGCCCTGCTAGACTTCTCAGGTATTAATTAAACAGGTAAATATGAAGATAAGCAAATAAATGTCACATTGGACTACAAACTGTGCTATGGACCTTAGTGCACTGATGGGAAAGGCAAAGGCATGAAACATAGTGATTTCACAGGCATTGATGAAATGCAAAAAATTCACATTCTCTTACTAGAATACCATGTTGATCGGTCACTGCTTGAATATGAAGATTGAATTTTGCTTGCTTAAATTAAAAGAAAACATTCATTATGCTGTCAGGATGATATCCTGCAAAACAGCAAATTATGGGGCATGTACCTTACCTACCTACTAAGAAGGGAGAGAATCCACTCAGACTTCGTTGAATTAAGTAGGAGTTAGCTATAAAACAATACATGCTGTTGGGTCTGTTTATAGTTATAGATAAGAACAGAAGCCAAGTGACTTGTAGCCAAATTTTCATTTTAATGTTTTTTATCTGAGTAATTGCAATAATGTACTGCCAGTATTGGTATTTGAGTGCCAATGAGATCTAAAGTAAAAATCACAAGTAAGCAGTTTAAGTGTTTAATTAAGCAGTTACTTAAACATGTGCATCTATAAAAAAAGTCCCTAAAAATCAGCACCTGTCTTGAAAGACAGCATCCTGAATCCTGGAATAAGCTATTTAGATTGACCTCTGTGATCTTCTTTCTCACTACTGAAATGGCTGTAAAGTGATCTTGCTTAGGTCAGGAGGATTGGTCAAAGACAAAACACACTTTCCAAATCTCTGTCACCAAGTAGGTCAATGGCCAAGAAAGCCCTTACCATAAAATGCAACCTTCCCATAAAGCATTTTGACCACAGCATATGCTATATTAACAAAGGAAGTCTACCTCTTCTGTTTCCATATTAGGGTTTGCGAAGGGGCTCCAGTTTCTTCTGGCTCAGAAAATATTCAGAAAAACAGTTTGAAGAAACAAAGTCAGTGAAATGTGTGTGAACAGTGCAGTGGTAATCTGTAGGAGACATGGTCATTCTTTACTGCTATCAGAGGTGCTGCCTCTAATCCAGTATGCTTTTTCTGTACTACATCCCTGTTGGAGACTTGCATGCACTTTCAAATTAGAGTCTTTAGCAGCACCATACTGAAGATTAACAAATGATACAGTGCTACTAGTTTTACAGCAATATTTTATATTTCTGTATGAATTGTATTTTGGATTGTACCCCCTAACAATGTTATCTGTTGATTGGTGCCACTCCGTAGCTTTAATTAATAGTTAATTAACTGTTAATTTAACTGCACTTAGTGCTGCATGTTCTGTAAAGTCATCTCCCTGGGAAACCCAACTTAATTGAGTTAATGAACTGTAATTAAAATTCTAATTGCTCAACAACCTGATAATCCTATAACCATGATCAGATTGTCTCACCTAGACATCAAAAATATTTTTAAGAAGCATCTCTCTGCTGAGAGCCATCTAATTTTCAAAACTGAAAATGATTGTACCAGACACCAATATAACATCAAAAGCTAATTCTGTTTGTTGTTTAGCTTCTAGTGATTTCTCATAATGAAGCTGAATCCAAAACTAACAGGTTATAATTCTGCTCTCAAAATATACTGATACAGTATTAACTGTGTTTGTTAGGAGCAGTGATAATTCTATTAAGAATTCTGGATTCTTTATTTATGATATTTTTCTTCATTTTTTCTGTATAGACTTTCTCCTAACAAATGCTCTACTACACATTTAACTTAAGCCAGCTCCTTGTCTCCTTCCATAATTTTGGCTTCTTGTAAAACTTCTAAAGACATAACAAGAAGATGATAGCGTAGACTTCAAGTAAACAGGCTTTCTGGCTTTGCATGGAAACGGTGACATCATACTTGGTCATTTTTTGCCTCTATCTTTAAAAAGAGTCACTACTTACATGTTAGCAATGATTTTTACGCTCAACTTTAGTAACACTAGGGCAGGAATGTGTAATTGTCAAGAAATGGGTTCCTTGAGGTGGGTCATAACCCATTGTCTCATTGCCATATTCTTTTCCATTTGCATCAGGTTAGCACACACTGTAGCCTGCATGACTGGTATACAGGAATAAGGCCCTGACTAAGACTCAGGCAACCTGGCTTTGATTAGTTTTTAGGGTGCAATGGTGCAGACACAGAGGATGGGTATATGCTTCTTAGGTGGAGGGTGCCCACACAACAAACCTTCACAGTTGATGCCCAGGCAAAGACTGGGGACACTCAGGAGATTGCTGTGGACAAGGTGAACAGGTTTTTGGCTGAGTAATGCATGAAGGTATAGAAAACACATGGTGACCTCCCCCACCCCCCATTGCATGTCACTCCCTTGGATAGTGTGAGTGAGCTCAGGGGCAGGGATTAAACCTTAAAGGATAAAATACTCCTGCAACAGCAGTAAGAGACTAACTCCTTCAATATTAGTATGACAATATATCCCTCAACAGCAGTGTGACATTAACTTCTTCAATATCAGTATGACACTATATCCCTCAACAGCAGTATGACACTAAATCTTACAATATCAGTATGACACTATATCACTCAACAGCAGTGTGACACTAACTCCTTCAATATCAGTATGACACTATATCCCTGAACAGCAGTGTGACACTAACTCCTTCAATATCAGTATGACGCTATATCCCTCAACAGCAGTGTAACACTAACTCCTTCAATATCAGTATGACTGCAAACTAGGAGCCATAGTCAAGTCCCCAAATGATGTGGACATCCTACAGAAGGGCCTCGCTGAAACAGATGCCTGGTGTCAGAGCCATGGCTTCAAGCTCAATGCCAAAAACTGCAGTTTCATCCCCTTTGTTAAAAACTCTGTATCCATGAACTACAACATAGGCAGCAATCTACTTAACACCGGATGCGAGATAAGAAACCTTGGGACCCAGGTAGACAGTAGTCTCTCCTTTGATAGTCACATCACCACAGTAGTCAGGAAGTACTTCTACATGGCACACCTCATCATAAAAGGGTTATCATCCAGGAAAAAAGAGGTCATTGTTCCCCTCTACTCGACACTCATTAGACCCACTATAGAGTACAACGTACCTTTTGGAATGTACCTCACAAGACATCCGCAGCAGCTGGAAAGTCCACAGAAGTACCTCACAAAGAGGATTACTGGCCTCAAACAAATGCCGTACACTGACCGCCTCAAAAAACTCCAGCTTTACTCCGTAGCATATCGACTACTATGAGGTGATCTCTGCCTAACAAATAAAGCTATGTGAAACCCAGAGCTTTTGGACATGCTACACCTAAAGAAATCCCAATCCCTCCGAGCTACATGCTCTATGGACTTAAACCTTGTCACCCCAATAAACAGGACATGCTGGAGGGGTAGATTCTTGTCCCGGAGACTTCCCATACTCTGGAACAGGCTACCCATCTATGTCAAGCAACGTTCTTCATTAGCACTCTACAAGAAAAATCTTGATGAGTGGATGGGAAATAGGAAATACATCCCGGGGATCACTTCTGTGTCTCTGCTCGACAGTGGCACAGGAAAATAACTTTCTTGGGTGGCATAAACCGGGAGACCTTGTTGCCTAGGATTACGTAGGCCCTTGGGCCGATAGCCTAGTACCTACCTATGAAAATATGAACTTACCTATATCCCTGAACAGCAGTATGATGCTAACTCCTTCAATATCAGTATGACACTATATCCCTGAACAGCAGTATGATGCTAACTCCTTCAATATCAGTATGATACTATATCCCTGAACAGCAGTTTGACACTAACTCCTTCAATATCAGTATGACACCATATCCCTCAACAGCAGTGTGAGACTAACTCCATCATTATCAGTATGACACAATATCCCTCAACGGCAGTGTGACTCTAACTCCTTCAGTCTGAGTATGAAACTATATCCCTCAACAGCAGTATAACACTAACTCCTTCAATATTAGTATGACACTATATCCCTCAACAGCAGTATGACACTAACTCCTTCAATATCAGTATGACACTATTTCCCTCAACAGCAGTGTGACACTAACTCCTTCAATATCAGTATGACACTATATCCCTCAACAGCAGTGTGACACTAACTCCTTCAATATCAGTATGACACTATATCCTTCAACAGCAGTGTGACACTAACTCCTTCAATATCAATATGACACTATATCCCTCAACAGCAGTGCGACACTAACTCCTTCAATGTCAGTATGACACTATATCCCTCAACAGCAGTGTGACACTAACTCATTCAATATCAGTATGACACTATATCCCTCAACAGCAGTATGACACTGACTCCTTCAATATCAGTATGACACTATATCACTCAACAACAGTGTGACACTAACTCTTCAATATCAGTATGACACTATGTCCCTCAACAGCATTGTGACACTAACTCCTTCGATATCAGTATGACCCTATATCCCTCAACAGCAGTGTGACACTAACTCCTTCAATATCAGTATAACACTATATCCCTCAACAGCAGTGTGACCATAACTTCTTCAATATAACTATGGCATTATATCCATCAACAGCATTATGACATTAAATCCTTCAATATCAGTATGACACTATATCCTTCAACAGCAGTATGACACTAACTCCTTCAATATCAGTATGACACTATATCCCTCAACAGCAGTGTGACACTAACTCCTTCAATATCAGTATGACACTATATCCCTCAGCTGCAGTGTGACACTAACTCCTTCAATATCAGTATGACACTATATCCTTCAACAGCGGTGTGACACTAATTCCTTCAATATCAATATGACACTATATCCCTCAACAGCAGTGTGACACTAACTCCTTCAATATCAGTATGACACTATATCCTTCAACAGCAGTGTGACACTAACTCCTTCAATATCAGTATGACACTATATCCCTCAACAGCAGTGTGACACTAACTCCTTCAATATCAGTATGACACTATGTCCTCAACAGCAGTGTGACACTAACTTCTTCAATATCAGTATGACACTATATCCCTCAACAGCAGTGTGACACTAACTCCTTCAATATCAGTATGACACTATATCCCTCAACAGCAGTGTGACACTAACTCCTTCAATATCAGTATGACACTATATCCCTCAACAGCAGTGTGACACTAACTCCTTCAATATCAGTATGACACTATATCCCTCAACAGCAGTATGACACTAACTCCTTCAATATCAGTATGACACTATATCCCTCAACAGCAGTGTGACACTAACTCCTTCATTATCAGTATGACACTATATCCCTGAACAGCAGTATGACACTAACTCCTTCAATATCAGTATGACACTATATCCCTCAACATTAGTGTGACACTAAATCCTTTAATATCAGAATGACACTATATCCCTCAACAGCAGTGTCACACTTACTCCTTCAATATCAGTATGACACTATATCCCTCAACAGCAGTATGACACTATCTCCTTCATTATCAGTATGACACTATATCCTTCAACAGCAGTGTGCCACTACCACCTTCAATATCAGTATGACACTTTATTCCTCAAAAGCAGTATGACACTAATTCTCTCAATATCCGTATGACACTATATCCCTCAACAGCAGTATGACACTAACTCCTTCAATATCAGTATGGCACTATATCCCTCAATGGCAGTATGACTCTAACTTCTTCAATATCAGTATGACACTATATCAAACAGCAGTGTGACACTAACTCCTTCAATATCAGTATGACATTATATCCCTCAACAGCACTGTGACACTAACTCCTTCAATATTAGTATGACACGATATCCCTCAACAGCAGTGTGACACTAACTCCTTCAATATCAGTACACCACAAAATCCCTCACCAGCAGTATGACACTAACTCCTTCAATATCAGTATGACACTATATCCCTCAAAAGCAGTGTGACACTAACTCCTTCAATATCAGTATGACACTATATCCCTCAACAGCAGTGTGACACTAACTCCTTCATAGGTTCATAGGTTCATAGGTAGATACTAGGCTATCTGCCCTAGGGCATATTTATAAGCCTAGCCAGAGTGTATTTGGCTTCCGCCTCCCTATTAGATTAGCCTACTGTGCCTCTGTAAAGTAGGTCACAGAAGGTACCCTTTTAAGATTAGTTTACTGTGCCTCTGTCTAACAGGGACACAGAAGAGATCCCAGGGGTGAATTTGCAATTTCCCATCCGCGCGTCCAAATTTTGCTTGAAGAGGGTCAGCGAGGGGCTATGTCTAACATGAATTGGGATTCTATTCCAGAGTGAGGGGAGCCTCTGGGAAATGAATCTTTCCCCCCAGCATGTCCTATTTATTTTTGTGCTGAGGTTTAGGTCCCTGGAGCGTGTAGCTCTAAGGGACTTGGATTTTTTGAGGTGGAGCATGTCCATTAATTCTGGGTTTGACATGGTTTTGTACATCAGGTATAGATCGCCACTGAGTAGGCGGTAAGCAACTGAGTAGAGCTGGAGTTTCTTTAGTCGAGCTGCATAGGACATCTGTTTGTAGCACATGATCCTCTCGGTGAGGTACTTTTGGGGTCTCTCCAGTTGCTGCAGGTGTCGGGTAAGGTACATCCCAAAAGGGGCATTGTATTCAATTATGGGCCTGATGAGTGATGAGTAGAGGGGCACAATGACCTCTCTTGATCTAGATGCGAACCCTTTTGTGATAAGGTGGGCTATATAGAAGGTCTTTCTAACCACTTTGGCAACGTGATTACCAAAGGAGAGATTACTATCTACGTTGGTCCCCAAATCTCTAATTACCTCTTCCGTACTTAATGGATTACCACCTATGTGGTAATTTGTAGGCACCTTGTTTTTCCCAAAGGGGATGACTATGCACTTTTTAGCCTTTAGCTTGAGGCCATGGCTCTGGCACCAAGCATCCATCTCTTTGAGACCCTTTTGGAGGATGCTTGTGTCAGCTGGAGATTCTATTATGGCCCCCAGTTTGCAGTCATCTGCGAACTTTGTCAGCCATAATCCCCCCGTGTTAGCCTGAACCTCAGAGAAGTATATACCGAACAAGAGAGGTCCCAGAACTGAGCCCTGTGGGACGCTACTTGTAACTGGTTTGGATTCTGACATGGCACCTGTGATTCTGACCAGGTGGGTTTTATCTCTGAGCCAGTTTTCAGCCCATCTTGTGATATAGGGGTTGATATTTAAGCTGGTAAGCTTATTTATGATGCCCGAGTGGGGTATTGTGTCGAAGGCTTTTGCGAGGTCCAGGTAGGCTGTGTGGACTACCTTGCCCTCCTCTATGGCTTTGGTAACTGTTTCAAATAAATCAACTAGGTTTAAGAGGCAAGATCTGCCCTTAACAAAGCTGAATTGGGTAGGGTCCAGTGTCTGGAGGCTCCCAATGTCTTTGTTTATGAGTTCCATGATAATATGCTCCATGGCTTTACAGACCAGATTAGTCAGGCTTATGGGGCGATAGTTCCCTGGGTCTGTTGGCACCACCTTTGTGGAGTGGGACCACTGTAGCTGTACGCCATTCTTTGGGTACATATCCTGTAGTAAGGCTAAGTTTGAACAGTGACTTAATGTGAGGGTTCAGTTCTTCTTGGAGCTTATGTAAGACACAGCCTGAGACACCGTCCGGTCCCATAGATGCTGTGTTTTTTGCTTTGGAGAGGGCAGCTTTCACCTGTGCGTATGTGATGTCAGGGAGGTTACATTCAGTTGGGATAGGCATTTGCTCCTTTGGGGGGGAAGGGGGGAGAAGTTTGTGCTGAATCTGTCTGCCAGGATGTTGACTATGTCTGTAGGTTCGGTATATTTTGTACCATTGTGCAACAATTCAGAGCATATCTGGGAGTTTCCACCCATGTTCCTGACATAACTAAAGAAGGCCTTGTGATCATCTTTAGTGTCTAGGGCAATTTTTCTTCCGAAACTGGCCTTTGATGATTTTATAAGGGATCGAAGTTTCTTGCAATACTGATCAGAGATGCCTTCCCTTTTTGGGATTTTGCTCTGTCATGTAGTAGCTTCCTCCTTCCGTTGTATAGCTTATTTATGGCTGGGGTCCACCAGACTGGTCTCCTGTTTTTGGAGGAGTGAGTCTTGGTTTTATTTGGGATAGCACGATACATGCATTCCTGCAGGTGCTCATAGAATGCATTTGTAAAGGATTCTGCAGATTGGGCTGTATTATCCTGTGGCCCAGGGGGCTTTGAAGGATTCCACCTCAGTCTTGAGAAGTGCAAAGTTTGTTTTTGAGAAATTCACTACAGTGATTTCCTTGGCTGGGGGTGGGGGATGGGATATGGATGTCCAGGTAAATTTGTTTATGGTCTGATCTTACCAATGAGGGCTTTATCTCTGGTGTGGAACATAGAGTCCACATGTTGGTGATGACCAGGTCCAATATGTTGTTCCCTCTTGTGGGAGTGGTGACCAGTTGTTCCATTGCGTTAGAGTTTATAAATTCAAGGAACCATTGGGCGAGGGTGTTTGGGCTTGAGTAGTTTTCCCAGTTAATGTTTGGCTAGTTGAAGTCACCTAATAATATAGTGTTTGGAGAGACCTTCATATTCTCCAGTGTTCTCAGGAATGCCAAGTGGGGTTCTGTAATAGGCAGGGTGTTCTGTAGCAGGCTATAAACTGAAAGGCAGTTTTGCCCGCTGTTAGTTGCACATGGATGGTTTCCGATGCTTCGTGCAGTGTCACTAACCTGGAGGTATAGGTATCTTTGATGAATATAGATATTCCCCCTCTTTTTGTGCTTTGGTCCGGGATTTGGGGCCGAAACGCATGGTATGAGTTATAACCTGGTAGTGCTGGGGTGCTCTCAGGAGCCTTGAGCCAGGGTTCTGTTACTGCACAGACATCGATTTTCTCCATACTGAGGAGAGCCTCGAGTGCATGCATCTTGAGGTTTAGACTTCTGGCATTGAGTAGCATTATCTTTAGTTTTTTTATCCTTGGGTTGTCTATGGAGGTGGGTTTGTCCTTTGAGCCTTGCCTAAAAAAGGCACTATGGGGGTGGCAAGAGCCTTGGCCAGTATACAAAAGCCTAAGGGTGACAGGTGCAAGCCGTCCCTAGCGAAGCAAAGTGGCTTGTCGAGCATGTCATCCCAGGCTGACAGACATTGGATCCCCTTTGAATGACACCAATATTTTAGCCAATTGTTGAAACTGATCATTTTGTCTTTATACTGTGGCATCATTCTTGGTGAGGGCAAGATGCTACTCAAGGTCAGGCTCATACCAGCCTGGGCTACATGGTCAGAGAGCTCCTCTGTCTCTTTTCATGTAGTCCAGGGAGGTGCATCTCAGGTCATTCACACCAGCATGGACAATGACGGAGTCATACTTGTACTTGCTTTGGAGTGACCTGAGTGCTTGCGTTATGTGGTGGATCTTGGCACCTGACAAGCAGCTTACAGTGACTTTCTCCTTGTTCAGTCTGGTGAGCGGGACGTCAGTGTGCCGGACAATAGAGTCCCCTATAACAAGTGTATTTGGTGTGTTGTTTGGCCTTAAGAGCTGTGACTGTGAGGCACACTGATTTTGTGATATATGTGATTCATGGATATTGTTGAGGGGTGGCTGTTGCTTGGATATCTGCTTAGGAGGTCTTTGCTGTTTAGGCAGATTTTTATTTAGAGCCTCCGAGTATGTTTTTGTGTGTTTATGTGTTGGGTATGCAGATGCAATAGGTCTGTGTGAGACTGGATTTGTGGTGTGGGTTGTTACCTTTACCTCCTGACTGACTGTGCCAGTCTTGGGTTGAGAGAGCTCTGCCTCCAGTTTGGCTGTGTAACTGCATCTCTCACATGTATTAGAGTTTGTTGGAAGGAGGAGAGGGTTGATTGTGTACATAAGGCAATTGCAAAATTGCCTCAAAATTCCCAGATTCACCAGCTGGACTGGAAAGTAACCTTGAAACTGACCCTTGGACATACCAGATTAGTACAGGGAACTGTTTTTTACTGATCAGATTAGGGAAGGGAACTGATTTTTCACTTGATCAGGAAGGACCAATCAGGAGCCTAATACTTATGAGAAGTCAAGGAGGGTGTAGTGCATTAGTTAGTTAGTGTTTCCTTATTAGAGCTGAGCAAGTGCAGGGCTTTAGAAAGAGAATAGAGTGATTACTTTAAGAATTTGAACAGTTCTAAGGGAAAACGTGAAGAGAAGACATTGTGGAGCCTGGAATAGCCTAAACCGGTTTAGGCAGCGCTGCCGGACACTGCTCAGTGCGCAAAACCGTGAAAAAAGAGAGTTGTAGGGTTTTAAGAGAGTGAGATCAAGGAGTTTAGAATTGACCCAAAATGGCCAATAAAACTACAGCTTCTAGGTAGTAACCACTCCTCCAGGGACAGGAAGGCTGTTCAGTGCTAACTACTCCCACACTGGTGAACACAGAGATTTCCCTTTAGCCCAAGCAAGCACTGGCCTTCTAGAAACTTCCAAACAGTTCAGAACAGCAAATCTGTAACTGAACTTTCTTAACTTTCAGAAAGTGGAAAAAAGCAAGATTTTTTCTTTTTTTTTCTTTTTGTTGTAGTGTAAAGATATCAGAGATACACAAGCAGCAAAAGAATCACGACAGTACAATAAATGACCCCACACTTGAGAGCTAGGCCAAAATCAGGTAAAATGCAGTTTTTAGAGAAAAAAGTAATTTTAAATTAAGTGCAACACAGGAAATGCAGTAAACAGGCTCTAGATGTGTTCCAAGTACTGTTACTATTACAGATATAAACTTTAGCAAGCCGGAAAATGTCTCTCCAAGCACTATGTTATTGGGTGACTTCAACTACCCAAACATTGACTGGGAAAACTACTCAAGCCCAAACACCCTTGCCCAATGGTTCCTTGAATTTATAAACTCTAACGCAATGGAACAACTGGTCACAACTCCCACAAGAGGGAACAACATATTGGACCTGGTCATCACCAACATGGGGACTCTATGTTCCACACCAGAGGTAAACCCCTCATTGGTAAGATCAGGCCATAAACAAATTTCCCTGGACATCCACAGATCAAGGAGTTTAGAACTGACCCGAAATGGCCAATAAAACTACAGCTTCTAGGTAGTAACCACTCCTCCAGGGACAGGCAGGGTATTCAGTGTTAACCACTCCCGCTGGTGAACACTGAGACTTCCCTTTAGCCCAAGCAAGCAGAAAGTGGGGAAAAAAGCAGATTTTTTGTTTTTTTTTCGTTCTGTTGTAGTTTAAAGGTAGCAGAGATACACAAGCAGCAAAATAATCACAACATCAGTATGACACTAACTACTTCAATATCAGTATGACACTATATCCCTCAACAGCAGTACGGCATTACCTCCTTCAATATCAGTATGAAACAATATCCCTCTACAGCAGTATCACTAACTATTTCAGTATCAGTATGACACTATATCCTTCAACAACAGTGTGACACTAACTCCTTCAATATCAGCATGACACGATATCCCTCAACAGCAGTATAACACTAACACGATATTCCTCAACAGCAGTGTGACACTAACTTCTTCAATATCAGTATGCCACTAAATCCCTCAACAGCAGTATGACACTAACTCTTTCAATATCAGTATAACACTATATCCCTCAACAGCAGTGTGACACTAACTCCTTCAATATCAGTGTGCACTATATCCATCAACAGCAGTGTGACACTAACTCCTTCAATATCAGTGTGCACTATATCCATCAACAGCAGTGTGACACTAACTCCTTCAATATCAGTATGCCACTAAATCCCTCAACAGCAGTATGACACTAACTCTTTCAATATCAGTATGACACTATATCCCACAACAGCAGTGCGACACTAACTCCTTCAATATCAGTGTGCACTATATCCATCAACAGCAGTGTGACACTAACTCCTTAAATATAAGTATAACACTATAACCCCAAAAAGGCAGTGTGACACTAACTCCTTCAATATCTGTATGACACTATATCCCTCAACAGCAATGTGACAATAACTCCTTCAATATAACTATGACATTATATCCCTCAACAGCAGTATGACATTAAATCCTTCAATATCAGTATGACACAATATCCCTCAACAGCAGTGTGACACTAACTCCTTCAATATCAGTATAACACTATATCCATCAACAGCAGTGTGACAATAACTCCTTCAATATAACTATGACATTATATCCCTCAACAGCAGTATGACATTAAATCCTTCAATATCAGTATGACACTATATTCTTCAACAGCAGTATGACACTAACTTTTTCAATATCAGTATGACACTATATACCTCAACAGCAGTGTGACACTAACTCCTTCAATATCAGTATGACACTATATCCCTCAGCAGCAGTGTGACACTAACTCCTTCATTATCAGTATGACACTATATCCCTCAACAGCAGTATGACACAAACTCCTTCAATATCAGTATGACACTATATCCCTCAACATCACTGTGACACTAACTCCTTTAATATCAGAATGACACTATATCCCTCAACAGAAGTGTGACACTAAGTCCTTCAATATCAGGATGACACTATATCCCTCAACAGCATTATGACACTATCTGCTTCAATATTAGTATGACACTATATCCCTCAACAGCAGTGTGCCATTACCACCTTCAATATCAGTATGACAATATATCCCTCAACAGCAGTATGACACTAACTCTTTCAATATTAGTATGACACTATATCCCTCAACAGCAGTGTGACACTAATGTCTTTATTATCAGTATGACACTATATCCCTTAAGAGCAGTGTGACACTAACTCCTTCAATATCAGTATGACACTATATCCCTCAACAGCAGTATGACACTAAACCCTTCAATATCACTATGACACTATATCTCTTAACAGCAGTGTGACACTAACTCCTTCAGTATCAGTATGACACTATTTCCCTCAACAGCAGTATGACAATAAATCCTTTAATATCAGTATGCAACTATATCAAACAGCAGTATGACAGTAACTCCTTCAATATCAGTATGACACTAACTCCTTAAATATCAGTATGACATGATATCCATCAACAGCAGTGTGACACTAACTCATTCAATATCAGTATGCCACTAAATCCATCAACAGCAGTATGACACTAACTCTTTCAATATCAGTATGACACTATATCCCTCAGCAGCAGTGTGACACTAACTCCTTCAATATCAGTGTGCATTATATCCATCAACATTAGTGTGACACTAACTCCTTTAATATCAGTATGACACTATATCGCTCAAAAGCAGTGTGACACTAACTCCTTAAATATCAGTATGACACTATATCCCTCAATAGCAGTATGACACTAACTCCTTCAATATCAGTATGACACTATATCCCTCAACAGCAGTGTGACACTAACTCCTTCATAGGTGCATAGGTTCATAGGTAGATACTAGGCTATCTGCCCTAGGGCATTTATAAGCCTAGCCAGAGTGTATTTGGCTTCCGCCTCCCTATTAGATTAGCCTACTGTGCCTCTGTAAAGTAGGTCACAGAAGGTACCCTTTTAAGATTAGTTTACTGTGCCTCTGTCTAACAGGGACACAGAAGAGATCCCAGGGGTGAATTTGTGATTTCCCATACACGCGTCCAGATTTTGCTTGAAGAGGGTCTGCAAGGGGCTATGTCTAACATGAATTGGGATTTTATTCCAGAGTGAGGGGAGCCTCTGGGAAATGAATCTGTCCCCATAGCATGTCCTATTTATTTTTGTGCTGAGGTTTAGGTCCCTGGTGCGTGTAGCTCTAAGGGACTTGGATTTTTTGAGGTGGAGCATGTCCATTAATTCTGGGTTTGACATGGCTTTGTACGTCAGGCATAGATCGCCTCTGAATAGGCGGTAAGCAATTGAGTAGAGCTGGAGTTTCTTTAGTCGAGCTGCATAGGACATTTGTTTGTAGCACATGATCCTCTTGGTGAGGTACTTGTTGGGTCTCTCCAGTTGCTGTAGGTGTCGGGTAAGGTACATCCCAAAAGGGGCATTGTATTCAATTATGGGCCTGATGAGTGATGAGTAGAGGGGCACAATGACCTCTCTTGATCTAGATGCAAACCCTTTCATGATAAGGTGGGCTATATAAGGTCTTTCTAACCACTTTGGCAACATGATTACCAAAGGAGAGATTACTATCTATGTTGGTCCCCAAATCTCTAATTACCTCTTCCGTACTTAATGGATTACCACCTATGTGGTAATTTGTAGGCACCTTGTTTTTCCCAAAGGGGATGACTATGCACTTTATAGCATTTAGCTTGAGGCCGTGGCTTTGGCACCAAGCATCCATCTCTTTGAGACCCTTTTGGAGGATGCTTGTGTCAGCTGGAGATTCTATTATGGCCCCCAGTTTGCAGTCATCTGCGAACTTTGTCAGCCATAATCCCCCCGTGTTAGCCTGAACCTCAGAGAAGTATATACCAAACAAGAGAGGTCCCAGAACTGAGCCCTGTGGGATGCCACTTGTAACTGGTTTGGATTTGGACATGGCACCTGTGATTCTGACCATGTGGGTTTTATCTCTGAGCCAGTTTTCAGCCCATCATGTGATATAGGGGTTGATATTTAAGCTGGTAAGCTTATTTATGATGCCCGAGTGGGGTATTGTGTCAAAGGCTTTTGCGAGGTCCAGGTAGGATGTGTGGACTACCTTGCCCTCATCTATGGCTTTGGTAACTGTTTCAAAGAAATCAACTAGGTTTAAGAGGCAAGATATGCCCTTAACAAAGCCAAATTGGGTAGGGTCCAGTGTCTGGAGGCACCCAATGTCTTTGTTTATGAGTTCCATGATAATACGCTCCATAGCTTTACAGACCAGATTAGTCAGGCTTATGGGGCGATAGTTCCCGGGGTCTGTTGGCACCACCTTTGTGGAGTGGGACCACTGTAGCTGTACACCATTCTTTGGGTACATATCCTGTAGTAAGGCTAAGTTTGAACAGTGACTTAATGTGAGGGTTCAGTTCTTCTTGGAGCTCATGTAAGACACAGCCTGGGACACCATCTGGTCCCATAGATGCTGTGTTTTTTGCTTTGGAGAGAGCAGCTTTCACCTGTGCATCTGTGATGTCAGGGAGGTTACATTCAGTTGGGATAGGCATTTGCTCCTTATGGGGGGGAAGGGGGGAGAAGTTTGCGCTGAATCTGTCTGCCAGGATGTTGGCTATGTCTGTAGGTTCGGTATATTTTGTACCGTTGTGCAACAATTCAGAGCATATCTGGGAGTTTCCACCCATGTTCATGACATAACTAAAGAAGGCCTTGTGATTATCTTTAGTGTCTAGGGCAATTTTTCTTCCGAAACTGGCCTTTGATGATTTTATGAGGGATCAAAGTTTCTTGCAATACTGATCAGAGATGCCTTCCTTTTTTGAGATTTTGCTCTGTCATGTAGTAGCTTCCTCCTTCTGTTGTATAGCTTATTTATGGCCGGGGTCCACCAGACCAGTCTCCTGTTTTTGGAGGAGTGAGTCTTGGTTTTATTTGGGATAGCATAATCCATGCATTCCTGCAGGTGCTCATAGAATGCATTTGTAAAGGATTCTGTGGATTAGACTGTATTATCCTGTGGCCCGGGGGCTTTGAAGGATTCCACCTCAGTCTTGAGAAGTGCAAATTAGGTTTTTGAGAAATTCTTTACAGTGATTTCCTTGGCTGGGGGTGGGGGACGGGATATGGATGTCCAGGGAAATTTGTTTATGGTCTGATCTTACCAATGAGGGGTTTACCTCTTGTGTGGAACATAGAGTCCCCATGTTGGTGATGACCAGGTCCAATATGTTGTTCCCTCTTGTGAGAGTAGTGACCAGTTGTTCCATTGCGTTAGAGTTTATAAATTCAAGGAACCGTTGGGCGAGGGTGTTTGGGCTTGAGTAGTTTTCCCAGTTAATGTTTGGGTAGTTGAAGTCATCCAATAACATAGTGTTTGGAGAGACCTTCATATTCTCCAGTGTTCTCAGAAATGCCAAGTGGGGTTCCTGTAATAGGGAGGGTGTTCTGTAGCAGGCTACAAACTGAAAGGCAGTTTTGCCTACTGTTAGTTGCACATGGATGGTTTCCGATGCTTCATGCAGTGCCACTAACCTGGAGGTGTAGTTATCTTTGATGAATATAGATATTCCCCCTCCTTTTGTGCTTTGGTCTGAGTTTTGGGGCTGAAAAGCATGGTATGAGTTATAACCTGGTAGTGCTGGGGTGCTCTCAGGAGCCTTGAACCAGGTTTCTATTACTGCACAGACATCGATTTTCTCTATACTGAGGAGAGCCTCGAGTGCGTGCATCTTGAGGTTTAGACTTCTGGCATTGAGTAGCATTACCTTTAGTTTTTTTATCCTTGGGTTGTCTAAGGAGGTGGGTTTGTCCTTTGAGCCTTGCCTAAAAAAGGCACTATAGGGGTGGCAAGAGCCTTGGCCAGTATACAAAAGCCTAAGGGTGACAGGTGCAAGCCGTCCCTAGCGAAGCAACGTGGCTTGTCGAGCATGTCATCCCAGGCTGACAGACACTGGATCCCCTTTGAATGACACCAATACTTTAGCCAATTGTTGAAACTGATCATTTTGTCTTTATACTGTGGCATCATTCTTGGTGAGGGCAAGATGCTACTCAAGGTCAGGCTCATACCAGCCTGGGCTACATGGTCAGAGAGCTCCTCTGTCTCTTTTCATGTAGTCCAGGGAGGTACATCTCAGGTCATTCACACCAGCATGGACAATGACGGAGTCATACACGTACTTGCTTTGGAGTGATCTGAGTGCTTGCATTATGTGGTGGATCCTGGCACCCGACAGGCATCTTACAGTGACCTTCTCCTTGTTCAGTCTGGTGAGCAGGACGTCAGTGTGCCGGACAATAGAGTCCCCTATAACAAGTGTATTTGGTGTGTTGTTTGGCCTTAAGGGCTGTGACTGTGAGGAACACTGATTTTGTGAGATATGTGATTCGTGGGTATTGTTGAGGGGTGGCTGTTGCTTGGATATCTGCTTAGGAGGTCTTTGCTGTTTGGGCAGATTTTTATTTAGAGCCTCCAAGTATGTTTTTGTGTGTTTATGTGTTGGGTATGCAGATGCAATAGGCCTGTGTGAGACTGGATTTGTTGTTTGGGTGGTTACCTTTTCCTCCTGACTGTGCCAGTCTTGGGTTAAGAGAGCTCTGCCTCCAGTTTGGCTGTGTAACTGCATCTCTCACATGTATTAGAGTTTGTTGGAAGGAGGAGAAGGTTGTCTGTGTACATAAGGCAATTGTAACATTGCCTCGCCTCAAAATTCCCAGATTCACCAGCTGGACTGGAGAGTAACCTTGAAACTGACCCTTGGACATACCAGATTAGTATAGGGAACTGTTTTTTTACTGATCAGATTAGGGAAGGGAACTGATATTTCACTTGATCAGGAAGGACCAATCAGGAGCCTAATACTTATAAGAAGTCAAGGAGGGTGTAGTGCATTAGTTAGTTAGTGTTTCCTTATAAGAGCTGAGCAAGTGCAGGGCTTTAGAAAGAGAATAGAGTGAAAACTTTGAGAGTTTGAACAGTTCTAAGGGAAAACATGAAGAGAAGACTTTGTGGAGCCTGGAATAGTTTAAACCTGTATTGGCGGCGCTGCCCTACGCTGCTCATTGAGCAAAACCGTGCAAAAAGAGAGTTGTAGGGTTTTAAGAGAGAGAGAGATCAAGGAGTTTAGAATTGACCCAAAATGGCCAATAAAACTACAGCTTCTAGGTAGTAATCACTCCTCCAGGGACAGGCAGGCTGTTCAGTGTTAACTACTCCCACTGGTGAACACAGAGACTTCCCTTTAGCCCAAGCAAGCACTGGCCTTCTAGAAACTTCCAAACAGTTCAGAACAGCAAATCTGTAACTGAACTTTCTTAACTTTCAGAAAGTTGAAAAAAGCAAGTTTTTTTTGTTTTTTTTTTTTCTTTTTGTTGTAGTTTAAAGATAGCAGAGATACACAAGCAGCAAAATAATCACAACAGTACAATAAATGACCCCACACTTGAGAGCTAGGCCAAAATCAGGTAAAATGCAGTTTTTAGAGAAAAAACAATTTTAAATTAAGTGCAACAGAGGAAATGCAGTAAACAGGCTCTAGATGTGTTCCAAGTACTGTTACTGTTACAGATATAAATTTTAGCAAGCCAGAAAATGACTATCCAAACACTATGTTATTGGGTAACTTCGACTACCCAAACATTGACTGGGAAAACTACTCAAGCCGAAACACCCTCGCCCAACAGTTCCTTGAATTTATAAACTCTAACGCAATGGAACAACTAGTCACCACTCCTACAAGAGGGAACAACATATTGGACCTGGTCATCACCAACATGGGGGACTCTATGTTCCACACCAGATGTAAACCCCTCATTGGTAAGATCAGACCATAAACAAATTTCCCTGGACATCCACAGATCAAGGAGTTTAGAACTGACCCAAAATGGCCAATAAAACTACAGCTTCTAGGTAGTAACCACTCCTCCAGGGACAGGCAGGCTATTCAGTGTTAACCACTCTCACTGGTGAACACTGAGACTTCCCTTTAACCCAAGCAAGCAGAAAGTGGGAAAAAAGCAAGATTTTTTGTTTTTTTTTTTCTTTTTGTTGTAGTTTAAAGGTAGCAGAGATACACAAGCAGCAAAATAATCACAACATCAGTATGACACTAACTACGTCAATATCAGTATGACAATATATCCCAAAACCGCAGTATGATACTAACTCCTTCAATATCAGTATGACACTATATCCCTCAACAGCAGAACAGCATTACCTCCTTCAATATCAGTATGAAACTATATGCCTCTACAGCAGTATGACACTAACTATTTCAGTATCAGTATGACACTATATCCTTCAACAGCAGTGTGACACTAACTCTTTCAATATCAGTATGACACGATATCCCTCAACAGCAGTATAACACTAACACGATATCCCTCAACAGCAGTGTGACACTAACTCCTTCAATATCAGTATGCCACTAAATCCCTCAACAGCAGTATGACACTAACTCTTTCAATATCAGTATGACACTATATCCCTCAACAGCAGTGTGACACTAACTCCTTCAATATCAGTGTGCACTATATCCATCAACAGCAGTGTGACATTAGCTCCTTCAGTATCAGTATGCCACTAAATCCCTCAACAGCAGTATGACACTAACTCTTTCAATATCAGCATGACACTATATCCCACAACAGCAGAGTGACACTAACTCCTCAATATCTGTATGACACAATATCCCTCTACAGCAGTGTGACACTAACTCCTTCAACTCAGTATGACACTATATCCCTCAACAGCAGTATGACACTAACTCCTTCAATATCAGTATGGCACTATATCCCTCAATGGCAGTATGACACTAACTCCTTCAATATCAGCATGACACTATATCCCTCAACAGCAGTATGACACTAACTCCTTCAATATCAGTATGACACTATATCCCTCAACAGCAGTATGACACTAACTCTTTCAATATCAGAATGACAATATATCCTTCAACATCAGTGTGACACTAACCCTTTCAAAATCAGTGTTACACAATATCCCTCAACAGCAGGATGACACAATATCCCTCAACAGCAGTATGACACTAACTCCTTCAATATCAGTATGACACTATATCCCTACAGAGCAGTGTGACACTTACTCCTTCAATATCAGTGTGCACTATATCCATCAATAGCAGTGTGACACTAACTCCTTCAATATCAGTATGCCACTAAATCCCTCAACAGCAGTATGACACTAACTCTTTCAATATCAGTATGACACTATATCCCTCAACAGCAGTGCAACACTAACTGTTTCAATATCACTGTGAAACAATACCCATCAGCAGCAGAGTGACTATACATCCTTCAATATCAGTATGACACTATATCCTTCAAAAGCAGTGTGACACCAACTCCTTCAATATCAGTATGACACTATATCCCTCAATGGCACTATGACACTAACTCCTTCAATATCAGTATGACACTATATCCCTCAACAGCAGTGTGACACTAACTCCTTCAATATCAGTATGACACTACATCCCTCAACAGCATTGTGACAGTAATGCCTTCATTATCAGTATGACACTATATCCCTCAACAGCAGTGTGACACTAACTCCTTCAATATCAGTATGACACTATATCCCTCAACAGCAGTAGGACATTAGCTTCTTCAATACCAGTATGACAGGATATCCCTCAACATCAGTGATAGGGTAACTCCTTCAATATTAGTATGACACTGTATCCCTCAACAGCAGTATGACACTAACTCCTTCAATATCAGCATGACACTATATCCCTCAACAGCAGTATGACACTAACTCCTTCAATATCAGTATGACACTAAATCTGTCAACAGCAATATGACACTAACTCTTTCAATTTCAGTATGACACTATATCCGTCAACAGCAGAGTGACATTAACTCCTTCAAAATCAGTATGACACTATATCCCTCAACCGCAGTATAACGCTAGCTTCTTCAATATCAGTATGACACTATATCCCTCAACATCAGTGTGACACTAACTCCTTCAATATCAGTATGACACTATATCCCTCAACAGCAGTGTGACACTAACTGCTTCAATATCACTGTGAAACAATATCCCTCAACAGCAGTGTGACAATACCTCCTTCAATATCAGTATGACACTATATCCTTCAAAAGCAGTGTGACACCAACTCCTTCAATATCAGTATGACACTATATCCCTCAATGGCACTATGACACTAACTCCTTCAATATCAGTATGACACTATATCCTTCAACAGCAGTGTGGCACTAACTCCCTCAATATCAGTATGACACTAAATCCCTCAACAAGTGTATGACACTAAGTCCTTCAATATCAGTATGACAATACATCCCTCAACAGCATTGTGACAGTAACCCCTTCATTATCAGTATGACACTATATCCCTCAACAGCAGTGTGACACTAACTCCTTCAATATCAGTATGACACTATATCCCTCAACCGCAGTATAACACTAGCTTCTTCAATATCAGTATGACAGTATATCCCTCAACAATAGTGTTAGGTTAACACCTTCAATATCAGTATGACACTGTATCCCTCAACAGCAGTAAGACATTAACTCCTTCAATATCAGCATGGCACTATATCCCTCAACAGTAGTATGACACTAACTCCTTCAATATCAGTATGACACTAAATCTGTCAACAGCAATATGACACTAACTCTTTCAATATCAGTATGACACTATATCCCTCAACAGCAGTGTGACATTAACTCCTTCAATATCAGTATGACACTATATCCCTCAACAGTGTGACACTAACACCTTCAGTATCAGTATGACACTACATCCCTTAACAGCAGTGCGATACAAACTCCTTCAATATCAGTATGACACTATATCCCTCAACATCAGTGTGACACTAACTCCTTCAATACCAGTATGACACTATATCCCTCAACAACAGTGTGACACTAACACCTTCAGTATCAGTATGACACTACATCCCTCAACAGCAGTGTGACACTAACTCCTTCAATATTAGTATGACACTATATCCCTCAACAGCAGTGTGACACTAACTCCTTCAATATCAGTATGACACTATATCCCTCAGCAGCAGTATGACACTAACTCTTTCAATATCAGTATGACACTATATCCCTCAACAGCAATATGACACTAACTCCTTCAATATCAGTATGACACTATATCCCTCAACAGCAGTGTGACACTAACTCCTTCAATATCAGAATGACACTATATCCCTCAACAGCAGTATGACACTAACTCTTCCAATATCAGTATGACACTATATCCCTCAAAAGCAGTGTGACACTAACTCCTTCAAAATCAGTATGACACTATATCCCTCAACAGCAGTCTGACACTAACTCCTTAAATATCAGTATGACACTACATCTCTCAACAGCAGTGTGACACTAACTCCTTCAATATCAATATGACACAATATCCCTCAAAAGCAATATGACACTAACTCCTTCAATATCAGTATGACAATATATCCCTCAACATCAGTGTGACACTAACTCCTTCAATATCAGAATGACACTATATGCCTCAACAGCAGTGTGACACTAACTTCTTCAATATAAGTATGACACTATAACCCTCACCAGCAGTGTGACAATAACTCAATTAATATCATTATGACACTATATCCCTCAACAGCAGTATGACACTAACTCCTTCAATATCAGTATGACACTATATCACTCAACAGCAGTATGACACTAACTCCTTCAATATCAGTATGACACTATATTCCTCAACAGCAGTATGACACTAACTCTATCAGTATCAGTATGACACTGTATCCCTCAACAGCAGTATGACACTAACTCTTTCAATACCAGTATGACACTATATCCCTCAACAGCATTGTGACACTAACTCCTTCAATATCAGTATGACACTATATCCCTCAATAGCAGTGTGACACTAACTCCTTCAATATCAGTATGACACTGTATCCCTCAATGGCAGTATGACACTAACTCCTTCAATATCAGTATGACACTATATCCCTCAACAGCAGTGTGACACTAACTCCTTCAATATCAGTATGATACTATATCCCTCAACAGCAGTGTGACACTAACTCCTTCAGTATCAGTATGGCACTATATCCCTCAACAGCAGTGTGACACTAACTCCTTCAATATCAGTATGACACTATATCCCTCAACAACAGTATGATACTAACACCTTCAATATCAGTATGACACTATATCCCTCAACAGCAATATGACACTAACTCCATCAATATCTGTATGACATTATATCCCTCAACATTAGTGTGACACTAAATCCTTTAATATCAGAATGACACTATATCCCTCAACAGCAGTGTCACACTTACTCCTTCAATATCAGTATGACACTTTATCTCTCACCAGCAGTGTGACACTAACTCCTTTAATATCAGTATGACACTATATTCCTCAACAGCAGTATGACACTAACTCTTTCAATATCAGTATGACACTATATCCCTCAACAGCAGTATGACACTAACTCCTTCAATATCTGTTAAATAAATTTGTTAAAGTCAGACTGTAAAAATCATCTGGCATTTAAAAACAATGACAGTCAATAACAAACAGTAATGCAGGTTTCTCAGGTATCAATTATGCATATGCTCTAATGTACATTAGGAGGCAAAAAACCATACACAAACTTGTACAGAATTTTGTCTAGCTTTATTTGTGAAACATATGTTAATTTATACCATTTGCAATCAGCTTTTGTCCACCTCACTGACGTGGTCAGTGACAGGGTTTTTACATCATGATCATTCATAGAAAAAGTGCTGATATTACAATTTTTAAAAAGTTACTTTCCCATGAGAATATTACAGCCTTGCAAGCACCTGGTCAGTCACAATGTCCTTCCGAGGATGTAGCCAATTCAAGGCTCTTAGATTAGTTCGAATACAATGGGTGCATGTCTTCTTTAATACTTCTTTGTCTCTTTCTTGTTCACCAGCTGGACATTATCTCTGATAGTGCTTACAAGGCCATTCTTCTGGTGGAAGCAGGAAAAGATACACATGCACACAGATTCATTATTTTCTAACTTTGCAAAATAATCTTTCACTGACAGACATGAGCCAGGCCGAGCTGATCGCTGCCAAGGCCAAGTTTCTAGTCACACTGCAGCTTATGCTTCAAGCAATAATATGCGAGTTTATTTCTACTATTATTCTAGTGAAACAGAATTAAATGCATTACATATTATTCTATTTCTCAATCTATGTATTCCATATATGTTCAAATTCATTTATATATCTAACCACACAACTTATATATGTCTGAATGTTTGGATACATATCTTTCTAGCAGCTTATATGTGAATACATATTTTTCTTAGTAGCTTATAAGTGAATACATATTTTCTTAGTAGCTTATATGTGAATACATATTTTTCTGACATTCTCCCTCCTGTTAATGCATTTCATTCTATTTGAAACATAAACAGTATTATTTCATTTCTTAGCCTCTTCCTTTCAAGGACTTTCAGCTAAGTAAGTCATTTGTTTTATATTTCAGATAGGCTTTCACTTGGTATCAACAAATTCAATTCCATGTCCTGGTACATAGTTTCAGTTACTGATATGTCAACTAGGTCTTTAACTAATTTTTTCACACAGGGTATGCCGCAGCAGACACATGCTCCAATTATGAGCAGTACTACACAAATTGCAATCAGAATATTCATAAGGACCGACCCCACCCCCAAATAGATTCTGGAAAAAGTTCACAGTGGGTTTGGGCCTGGTTCTGCCATTGCTGACACCTGCTGTATTACCTCCAGGTGATCATTGATTTCATGTTGGTTGTCTGGAATGTACGCACAGCATTCTTCTTTGATAAGCAAGACGCACCACCTCTCCGCTAGGGTGAAGTCGAGAGCCATTCGGTTCTGTAATACGACTGTTCTCATTGCATTCATTTCATCAGTCACAAGTTCAAGAGCGGAAAAAGTCGCATTGCTCATTACTTCGAGGAGTTTTGACAATTTCCTCAGTTCCCAAATCGATTTGACTGCTCCGTAGGCTGGGAATATCCCAGCCCAGGATATAACACTGTCACTCAAGTCCATATGGGTCAGTTTTTCTTTGTCCTTCACAGCCGAGTGATCCTTCCAGCTTGCTTCAATCTTACCCACGGATTAGCAGGTTTTTAACTGTATTCTCGGCTTGCTGAGCTGCATCTCTCTTAATGATTTTACCCAGGGGCAATTCTGCAGTATGTCTTATGGCTGGAACCAGATAACCCAAAAAGCAACTGCCGGACCAATTCTCAGGTAACCATTTATAGGCCTTTTTCCCACAAACAAAATAACAGTTTTCTACTTTAGTACTGATGCGGTTTAACCCTGAATGAAACATTTTTATCTATAACAGATAATTGTCTATATATTTCAGGAGTTTTTTGCACATCTCTCAATGTTGTTTTCATCAAGCTTAAATACGAACCATAGTTCGTGCTACAACTAGTACCTTGGTCTACAGGTTTTATATAACATTTGTAAGACACAGTTATGTTACAGTTACTCCAACCAACTTGGAGTGTATCATTTTTAACAAAGCAAACAATCCCTTTCTGAGTAACGGGTAAATATAATGCCACTTTGTCTTGTGATCTCACAGTACCCGTGTCAAATAATAGGTTTTCCCAAGTTTCATTTATCCCCAGGGGGACAGCAGACATTAAAAGTCCTCCATATGCTGTGGGTATTGCAGTACAAACCCAGCAATTCGAAACGTTCATAGTCTCTACATAGACTCGTTTCATAGCCAGGTATGTGTTGAAATTGGTGCCAGTCTATAGCCAGTCCATCATCACGTTTTATCAATTTCACTTCTGTAGTTATATGCAAGAAAACCATAACAACAAAAAGGTCACTACAAACATGGTTAATAAATGTATGATCAGTAGGCCAGTGAACCAATGTCTTTGGGGTTGTTTCGCATTTTTATTCACTCTGCCTCTGGCCATCCTGTATCTGTGGTATGTCAGTTAAAAATGTTTGTCCAACTTAAATTCTTTGAGTGGTTTACAGTCGTCAAATGAACCCAAGATGATCTCTCAGCAATTTTTACTGCAGTAGGTGTTGCCAATAGTACCTGGTACGGACCTTCCCACTTTGGACTCGCCCAGTTTTTCTTTTGATGATTTTCAGCCAGATCCAGGACCCCGGGGTCAGCACGGCCTCCGGTTTTGCTTCTTGTTTGTCTGAAAAAGAGTTCAACTGCAAAACAGTCTTATTTGTTAACAATTTCTTCATATAACTAGCTAATGAGCCATCGGCCTCCAGCTCTGCAGGCATGAGGGCCTTCCATTGTGGCACACAATATGCTCTTCCAAACACTACCTCAAAATGGGTCAAGCCCCTTACATTTGGAACAGTTCTCATGCTCAGCAGTGCTAAAGGCAGACAGCAAATCCAAGTCTTTTGAGTCTCACTTATCAATTTTCTCAACTTGTTTTTCAAAATTCCATTGTACCTTTCCACCAGTCCTGCTGACTGGGGGTGATAAGCACAATGGTTTTTCAAGGAAATCCCAAAGATTCTCCCAAGCTGGTGTATTGTCTGATTCACAAAATGTGTTCCATTGTCACTATAAATTCTTTCTGGTATGCCAAATCTAGGAATGATTTCTTTTACTAAGGCTTTTGCCACTGTTGCTGCATCCAGATTCCTAGTCGGAAAAGCTTCTACCCATTTTGAAAACATATCTATGATCACTAAACAGTATTTTTTCCCTTCACATTTATTCAGTTCTATGAAATCCATACAAATAGTATGGAACGGGTAGGTGGTGTCGGAAAGCTCCTCGCTTGGTTTAAATGCTCCTGTGCATGATGTTTGCTACAAATATGACATGTTGCACAAAATTTTTGTGTATAATTCAGAAATCCATTATGTTTGGAATGTTTTGTTAACTAACTGTACCATCCCCCCTGTTGAGACATGGCTCTGCCCATGACTCAACAAAGCTGCATATCTAAATAAATTAGATGGCAATATTGGTTTTTTTCTCTTTGGAGATGTACAGTCCCTCTTCAAGGATTGCTCCTCGTTTTATCCACTTTTGCTTTTCTGCTTTTGTAGCTAATGTCTGCATTGTTTTTAACATTTCTAAATCTAGAGTCTCAGAAGGTTGTAGTTCTTCATTTAAAAACACAGTTTCTAGGTCTGAGGCAGCTTGCTTTGCAGCTGCATCAGCCCAAGCATTCCCTTTTGAAATTTTATCTTGTTGTTTGGTATGGGCTGCACATTTACAAATAGCTATTCTAGTGGGTAACTGAATAGAATCTAACAGGTTCAAAATCAATTGTGCATGATTAATCGGTTTGCCAGTAGATGTTATCATTCCCCTGTTCTTCCACTGTTAGCAAAGACATGCACTGTAGAGAAAGCATACTGACTGTCAGTATATATGTTAACACATTTATCTTTCGCTAGAGTGCAGGCACGTGTCAAAGCTATCAATTCTGCTGCTTGAGCAGACAGGTTATGCTGCAGGGGTTGTGCTTCTATGATTTCATTATCCGTCACTACTGCATAACCCACTAGGTTCTTTCCTGTAGGTCCTCCTACAGGACCCGCCCACATAAAATGTCACCTCTGCATCGGCTAAAGGCACATCAGTGAGATCTTGTCTGGGCGTGGTTATTTGTTCCATTTCCTGTAGGCAACTGTGTGGTGTGCCATCTACAGGAATCGGAAGTAATGTCGATGGATTTAATGTTGTGCATCGTTCAATTGTCATATGAGGTTGACTCAATAGTATGGTCATACAAGAAAGATGTCTGGCAGGGGACAAAATGCTATTTTTCTTGCAGTAAAATGATCGCAACTGCATGAGGTACTCTCAACGTGAGAGGATGAAACAATACCACTGAGGCGAAGCTTGCACTGCCATAGCTGCTGCAACAACTGCTTGTACACAGGGTGGTAATGATCGTGCCACGGATCTAACTGTGATGAATAGTAAGCTATGGGGCGTTGCTTGCCGCCATGTTGTTAAGCGTCAGTACTGACGTCATATATCCCGCCTACAATCTACAGTCTGGAAAAATCTCTTATGGTAATTCGAAGCCCTAAAACTAACGATGAAACTATCAGTTGTTTTAGTCTGCAAAGGCTGCTTCTGCTTCCGGTGTCCAATGCAGTGTTTCTTGTGCTGCCATTGGTGTTTAAATATTAAATCAGCCAATGGAGCCGTTTCTAAAGCATAATTCGTATCCAACTTCGACAAAAATTAGTCGCTCCCAAGAAGGACATCATTTCCTTTTTGGTAGTTGGTCTAGGTGCTTGTAAGATTGCTGTTTTCCTATCTTCATCTAATGTTCTACCTTCTTTGGATATCACATATCCCAGGTATTTAACCTGTTCTTTGCAAAGTTGCAATTTATGTTTATTCACTTTATGCCCTTGCTCAGCCAAAATTTCAACAATGCTATTGTGTCTTCCCTACATTGCTGCTGGGTAGGAGCTGCAAGCAAGATGTCATCTACATAAAGTAATACTTGACTGCCCCCTGGTGGAGAAACCCCGCCAGGTTGCTAGCCATCTTGTGCGAATATTGTTGGACTTTCACTATATCCCTGTGGTAGTCGGGTGTACGATACCTTTTGCCCTGAAATGTGAATGCAAACCAATGCTGGCTGTCAGGGTGGATAGGTATTGAAAAAAACGCATTGCTAATATCTACCACGGTGAAATATTTTGTTGGCTTCAAATCATTTAACAAGGTATGTGGGTCTGGCACCGTAGGTGCTTGGTATTACCGCATCATTTGCAGCCTGTAAATCTTGTACCATCCGCCATTCCCCGTTTGCTTTTTTAACAGGAAATAGAGGAGTATTACATGGTGAATCCAAGGATTCTACCAGTATCCCTTTCTTAAGTAATGCCATTATGATAGGTTTGATTCCTGTTCTGCATCCTTGCTCAAAGGATATTGTCTTTTTTTTGGTCTAAAGGCCGATTTTGGTGTAATAACTACTGGCCCTGCTGTTCGAATAAGTCCTACATTCGATTTCCCTGTTGACCAAAGAACATTTGGTATTTTACTCAAAGCTTTTCTTCTTCTATTAAGAACGCCAATCAGCTGTCTTCACTCTGTTGTAAGTGTACAGCTGGGTGCTTGGTGCTAACCAATTTAGTTTCTGTTTCTGTACTCCTAGGTCCGATAACTCCAAGTCAGTTAGTTTCTCCCATCTTGTCACTTTGTCACCCAAGTCTACCCACCTAACATTCCTGTTTTTGGTTAGGCTAACATGGTAGTTTATTGGATTTGTACAATTCCAAGAACTCCTGAGGTAATGAACAACTCACTACACTATTGCCCTCAGTGTCCCAGTATAAAGTCCGTAGTATTAGTCTATTTGCGGGATTCCTGAACAATTTTTGTTCATATTCTTTATCAGGTCCTGATGTGCTACAATAATATAGGGTACAATGTAACAAATGTTGTTGATCAACATCGAGGGGAAGCACCTTGCTGGTGGCTACATTCATCAGTTCCTTGGTCACTGCCCTGGACCGGTTGTAACCAGGTCCTGGCTGTACCAATAATAGGCCTCACCCTCGATCGTGCTACAAAAGCATCAGTTTGTCTCTGTGCCTCCATACCATTCATGGTAGGGACTACTGCTATGCCAAAAGTTGCATAAGATCTCTTCCTAATAAGTTCATGGGGCATTTGGCAGAAAGTACTATTTTACTTCTCTGGGTTATACCCGAGACAGGGTCAGTTATTGCTATATCATGGGAAAGTGGTTCCCTGTACAGCTGTCCGTTTGCTGCTTTCACTAATATATATAATCGGGTGACTCAGAATGTTCCGGTAACTTTGAAGGGTGTATCAAAGTTCGTGATGCTCCTGAATCACACAAAAT